>NC_041390.1:90886241-90898237 GCF_002162155.2 Triticum dicoccoides
AAAACTTAAGTATAAAATGGGCGGAGTAGTTCCGCGTTCCAAGCTCGGGGCTCGTCGATATTATGCTCGACGTTGTAAAGACGGTACGCCCCGTTGTGGAGAACCTTGGTGACGATGAAGGGACCTTCCCAAGAAGGAGCAAGCTTGTGTGGTTTGTGCTGATCCACTCGGAGAACTAAATCTCCTTCCTGGAAGGCTCGACCTCTCACATTTCTGGCGTGGAAACGACGCAAATCTTGTTGGTAGATGGTCGACCGGATCAGAGCCATCTCCCTTTCTTCCTCTAAAAGGTCGACTGCGTCCTGCCGCGCTTGTTCAGCCTCTGCTTCGTTGTAGATTTCAACTCGAGGAGCATTGTGGAGAAGATCACTCGGCAAGACTGCTTCAGCTCCGTAGACCAAGAAGAATGGAGTTCTTTCGGTCGACCGATTAGGTGTGGTCCGCAGCCCCCAAAGCACTGAGGGAAGTTCGTCGACCCAAGCTCCAGCCGCGTGTTTGAGATCACGCATCAGTCGGGGCTTCAATCCCTTAAGAATCAGTCCATTGGCTCGCTCTGCTTGTCCATTCGACTGCGGATGGGCGACTGAAGCGTAGTCGACCCGTGTGCCTTGGGAGTTGCAGAAATCTCTGAATTCCTCCGAGTCAAAGTTCGACCCATTATCCGTAATGATGTTGTGCGGGACTCCATATCTGAATATTAGTTCCCTGATGAAGCTAACAGCAGTACCGGTGTCAAGGTTCTTGATTGGTTTAGCCTCGATCCACTTGGTGAACTTGTCGACTGCCACTAGTACATGCGTGAAGCCACTTCGTCCTGTTCTCAAAGGACCGACCATGTCCAGTCCCCATACTGCGAAAGGCCAGACGAGTGGGATGGTCTTCAGAGCCGACGCAGGCTTGTGCGACATATTCGAGTAGAACTGACATCCCTCGCACTTATCCACTATCTCTTTTGCCATCTCATTCGCCTTTGGCCAGTAAAATCCGGCTCGGTATGCTTTGGCCACGATGGTCCGAGAGGACGCATGATGACCACAGGTTCCCGAGTGGATATCATTGAGGATGAGTCGACCTTCTTCTGGTGTTATGCACTTCTGACCAACTCCAGTCGCGCTTTCTCTGTACAATTGTCCTTTGATTACGGTAAAGGCCTTAGATCGACAGACGATCTGTCGAGCCTCTTCCTCATCCTCCAGAAGCTCTTTTCTCAGGATATACGCGACGTATGGAACTGTCCAGTCGGGAATGACCACCAAGACCTCCATGATCAAGTCGACCACCGCTGGGACTTCAACCTCAGTCGGATCTGTGGCACTCTTGGGCTGTGGAGTTTCTTCGGTGAAAGGATCTTCTTTGACTGACGGAGTGTGTATATGCTCCAAGAACACACCACTCCGAATGGCTTCTCTCTTGGAACCTATCTTTGCTAGATCATCAGCTGCTTGATTTTTCAGTCGGGGTATATGATGGAGCTCCAACCCCTCGAACTTCTTTTCCAGCTTCCTCACTGCACTGCAGTATCCAGTCATGGCTGGGCTTCTCACGTCCCACTCTTTCATCACCTGGTTGACCACTAAATCTGAGTCGCCATAGACCATCAGGCGACGGACGCCGAGTGAAATGGCCATGCGCAACCCATATAAGAGGGCCTCATATTCTGCCTCATTGTTGGAGGAATCAAAGTGAATCTGGAGCACATATCTGAGCTTATCTCCTCTGGGGGAAACCAGGACAACCCCAGCACCGGAACCATTCAACATCTTAGAGCCATCAAAGAACATGGTCCAATGCTCTGAGTGAACTTCAGTCGGCTGCTGTTGTTCAATCCACTCGGCGAGGAAATCTGCTATTGCCTGGGACTTAATGGCTTTCTTTGCCTCAAACTTGATATCAAGGGGAAGAAGTTCAATCGCCCATTTGGCCACTCGACCAGTTGCATCTCTGTTGTGCAAAATCTCTGATAGTGGAGCGTCACTAACGACTGTGATGGAATGATCAGAAAAATAATGAGCAACCTTATTTGTGGTCATGTATATTCCATACACAAGCTTCTGATAATGAGGATATCTCTGCTTGGATGGAGTCAAGACTTCAGACAAATAATACACTGGGCGCTGAACTTTGAGAGCTTTTCCTTCTTCTTCCCGCTCGACCGTAAGCACAGTACTGACGACTTGTCCTGTGGCTGCGATATAGAGCAACAGAGGCTCTTTGCTGATTGGAGCAGCAAGCACCGGCTGGGTGGAGAGCAGAGCTTTTAGCTCGGCAAACGCTGCATCAGCTTCTGGAGTCCACTCGAACTTGTCTGTCTTCTTCATCAGTCGGTAAAGAGGCAATGCCTTTTCACCGAGTCGTGAAATGAATCGACTTAATGCGGCCAAGCATCCAGTAAGCTTCTGGACATCGTGCACTCGCACAGGGCGTTTCATTCGGAGAATAGTGCCAATCTTCTCTGGGTTAGCGTCGATTCCCCGTTCGGAAACGAGAAAACCGAGTAACTTGCCACCAGGAACTCCAAATGTGCACTTTGATGGATTGAGCTTGATATCATATCTTCTGAGGTTGGCAAATGTTTCGGCGAGATCAGCGAGCAGGTCGGAACCTTTTCGTGACTTGACAATGATATCATCCATATATGCTTCTACATTCCGACTGATTTGAGTGAGTAGACACTTCTGAATCATTTGCATAAATGTGGCTCCGGCATTCTTGAGGCCGAATGGCATGGTGATATAGCAGAAGCACCCGAGTGGAGTGATGAAAGCTGTTTTTACCTCGTCGGGTCTGTACAGACGGATCTGGTGGTACCCAGAGTAGGCATCTAAAAAAGACAGCCTCTCGCATCCCGTGGTCGAGTCAACAATTTGATCTATGCGAGGGAGAGGAAAATGATCTTTCGGGCAGGCCCGGTTGATGTGCTTGAAATCAATGCACATTCGGAGCGACTTGTCCTTCTTAGGAACCATGACGACATTAGCGAGCCACTCGGAGTGGTATATCTCTCAGATAAATCCTGCCGCCAACAGTCGAGCCACTTCCTCACCAATGGCTTTTCTCTTCTAGACGGCGGACCGCCGAAGATGCTCTTTGACTGGTTTTGCAGACGAGTCGACTCTTAGGCGATGCTCAGCCAGTCCCCTGGGAACACCTGGCATGTCAGCGGGCTTCCATGCAAAAATGTCCCAGTTCTCACGGAGGAACTGGATGAGCGCTTCTTCCTATTTTGGGTCGAGTGTTGTGGAGATGCGGGTCGGAGCTGCATCGGGGTCGGTCGGGTGAATGTGAACAGGCTTCGTCTCACCGGACGACTGGAATGCAGACTCTGTGGCGGGTTTCTTTGATCGCAGCAAGTCACTCGGATCTGCGTTTTTCTTGTATTCCTCGAACTCGACCGCTGTCACCTGGGAATCGGCAATCTTTGAGCCCTTCTGAAAGCACTCTTCTGCCTTTTTCCGATCACCGGTGACAGTGATCACTCCTTTGGGGCCGGGCATCTTCAATTTGAGGTACACGTAACATGGTCGAGCCATGAACCGTGCGTAAGCTGGTCTCCCCAAAATGGCATGATATGCACTCTGAAAATCCACGACCTCAAACGTCAACTTTTCTTTGCGAAAATGTTTCGAATCACCAAACACCACGTCCAAAGCTATTTGGCCGAGTGACTCGGCTTTCTTCCCTGGTATAACTCCATGAAAGCTCATGTTACTAGTGCTCAGTCGGGACATCAGAATGCCCATTCCTTTCAGTGTGTCTGCATACAACAAATTCAGCCCGCTTCCACCGTCCATCAGCACTTTTGTCAGTCGAGTGCCTTCAACAACTGGATCGACCACCAAAGCTTGCCTCCCAGGGGTGGCAATATGAGTCGGGTGATCAGATTGGTCGAATGTGATGGGTATTTGAGACCATTTCAGATAATTTGCTTTTGCTGGGGCAACCATGTTCACCTCTCGGTTAATGACTTTCAGTCGACTCCTGCTTTCCACATCTGCAAAGATCATCAGAGTGGAGTTGATATGCGGATATCCTTCTTCACTGTCCTCCTTGTCTTCAGCCTTGTCCGACTCCTTCTCCTTGTCCTTAGACTGTTTTCCCTGAAACTGCTGGATCAGGAGTCGACATTGGCGAGTGGTGTGCTTTGGGTAGATGATATTCCCCTCTTCGTCTTTCTTCGTGTGGATGTGACATGGCATATCCATTACGTCGTTCCCTTCTTTATCCTTTACCTTCTTGGGGTTCCAGGATCCTTTTGGTTTCCCCTTAAACTTTCCCCGAGTCACGGCCAGAGCCTCTCCTGGAGCTGCCGGTTCAGCCTTCCGCTTCTGTTTCCAACTGGTGTTTCCTTTTTCCGACTGACTCGGCTTGTGCTTGCCGCTTCGGAGTCGGTCTTCTTCTTCGCCGTTGGCGTACTTGGTAGCAATCTCCATCATCCGACTCAAGGTCATGTCACCGGTTCGACCAAACTTCAAACTCAGTTCTCTATTCTTGACGCCATCTTTGAAGGCGCAGACTGCCTGATGATCAGACACATTCTCCACAGTGTGGTGCAAAGTGGTCCATCTCTGAATATACTCTCTAAGAGTCTCATTGGTCTTCTGCACACAGACTTGCAACTCTGTCAGTCCAGCTGGTCGCTTGCAAGTTCCTTCAAACGTTCTGATGAACACTCGGGACAAATCTTCCCAAGTGTAAATGCTGCTAGGCGGTAATTGAGTTAACCATGCCCTGGCAGAACCTTCCAGCATGAGGGGTAAATGCTTCATGGCCACCTCGTCGTTCCCACCAGCAATCTGAACTGCCACTCGGTAGTCCTCAAGCCAAGTTTCAGGCTTAGACTCACCAGTGAACTTGCTGACTCCTGTTGCCAACCTGAAGTTGGGAGGGATAACTGCGGCTCTGATAGCTCTGCTGAAACATTCAGGACCAGAAACATGCACTCGACTGCTTGTGGGTGCATCTCTGTCGAGTCCGCCTCGATGGGCTCTGTTCCGGTCGACCAAACCTTGCACGATAATGGATCGCGCGTCGAAGCCTGGTTCTCTGGGGTCGACTGGAACCCTTCGCCCTGTACTGTACTGACGCCTGTCATCTTGCTGCCGAGGAGCGTAAGACCCACCCCTCGGAGGGGAATTGGGCACTCGACGCCTATCATCTCGGTCGAGTCGGTCGCCATATTGATCTCGCCGATTCTCACGCCCTTCACGCCGCGGAGGCGATCTGGGGCTGTGAGCCGACTGAACCGTATTCGCAGTGACGGATCGACTGTGAATTCTGTTGCGCGACTGAGACACGGCTGAATTCCGATCTCCTGCTGCCCGAAGCAGATCCCTGATCTGCAGCAAACCTCTGCCAGCTTCCGACTGCGAAGGCTGGATGGACTCTGCTATACGGGTCGCAGCTGCTAAATTCTGGATCGGGGTTCGATATACCTGAGTCGGCGGGAAGAGTTGACGTCGACTGGTGTCGGGAACTCATTGCCGTGCGCGCTCGTCGAGTGCTCGCTGAAGATTCTCCAGTCGAGTGCATTCGGCCAAATTGGCCAGACGCGCCTCCTCCAAGGCACGAGCCTCGGGGGTTTCTCCTGCGATGGGAGTACGCAAAGCATCCATGTTCCTGCGGTGAAGTTCCTCTCTCTGCAAAGAGTCGAGTGGCTCGGGCTGGTACTCTTCGTGGCCTCGTGCGGGGTCGCCTCCGTCACCTGCTCCACCATCACGAGCGAAGCCAGGGGGACTGCGGGGCCCGTCGACCATCAAGATTTCCGCCGCTGGATCACTGCTACCGCACTCGGATGCAGTCTCTACGGAGCCAGTCGACAGATCGAACAAGCCGTAGAGAGATTCGTCGGGCTCGATTGCCGCAACTTGGGTGGTGGCCGATTGGCGAGCCACCGCGTGCCTCACCCATCGCTGAAGCCTCGACCGGCCCGAGCGCTTGCGCTGGCGGGAGACCGGGAGGGTGGACGATGGAGGAGTCGTCCAATACGGGGTCGACGGTTGTCGCAGCAGAACACCGCGGACACATGCGCGAAAATGCATCGCACCGCGGACGGGGAGCGCATCAACATCGAGTGGAGCCTCCTGGAGCCAGGCGGAGTCGTCGGCGATGAAGGTGAGAGTGCCGAGACAGATCTCTCGACCTTTGACCAAAACTCCAGCAGACACCATGATGAAAGTACTCGGAAGAATCGCAACTTCTCCACAAAATCGCTAAAACACCTGCCCCAAGGTGGGCGCCAACTGTCGTGGTTCTAAGCCTGACAGTAGAGTGGGGGGTAGGTATGGAGAGGCAAGGTCCTAGCTATGGAGAGGTTGTAAACACAAGGGATGTACGAGTTCAGGCCCTTCTCGGAAGAAGTAATAGCCCTACGTCTCGGAGCCCGAAGGCGGTCGAGTGAATTATGAGTATATGAGTTACAAGGTGCCGAACCCCTCTACCTGTGGAGGGGGGCGGCTTATATAGAGTACGCCGGGACCCCAGTCAGCCCACGTAGGAGAGGGTTTAAGGTAAGTTAAGTCCGGGGTGTTACTGATAACGCCCCACATAAAGTGTCTTTACTACCATAAAGTCTACTTAATTACAGGCCGTTGCCGTGTAGAGTGCCTCTTGACCTTCTGGTGGTCGAGTGAGTCTTCGTGGTCGAGTCCTTCAAGTCAGTCGAGTGAGTCCCTCATTGGTCGACTGGAAGGCGACCTCTTCTAAGGGTGTCCTTGGGTAAGGTACTTAGATCAGGTCCATGACCCTACCCTAGGTACGTGACCCCATCACATAGTACTAATGATGATTGCACTAGTAATAATGAAAATGTCTCTTATAAGCATGTCAATTTTTGCGGAGTGCATAGAGTTTACAAGTACACACCATATAGGAAGATAGATTTTGTAAGAAGCATAAGTATTTGGAAACTAAATGGTTGCAAGAAAGGCTAGATTTTGTGCTGAAAATTTAAAATTTCTTCACCATTCTTGTGAACTTTGCAATGAACATGGTCATTTAAATCTCAAATGCAAATTGTTTCATGATCGTATGGTGTCCAAAAATTGTGATGATTTGATTTCCCTTGCACATCATAATGAACTTAGTTTACTTTTGGGTTATGAATAAATGAAATGTATAACTAAGCATATTCCAGAATATAACCTTGAGAAATTCCTCGATATTGATCTAGAAGAAATTTTTATGCATTGTGCGGTGAATTGCATTGAAAATCCTTATATTGCCAATTACATAAAGAAAAGAAAAGAAATAGAAGATGAAGAGAATACTAATGAAATGGAGGAGACTTCCCAATATCTTCCTATTATTTCTTATGATGAATCAGGTAGCGAGGAGGAGCCTTCTATTCGACCAATCTCATCAATAAGGAGCTCCGAAAAGAGGATTAAACCCACACATAATGAGAAGAATAAAAAGAAAACACGGAGAAACAAAGGTAAAAAGGTATCTCTCCCAAATGATGTTGCGCCTATTACTCCTTGTGATGATGATAATTGCTATACTATTGGTGCTATCCATACTATTAATGATGAGAGTGATTATGCTTATGATATGAAAAGGCCCAAGCCTGGGGATGCTATGTTTGATGAGAATGACATGTTTGAGAATGTATTTGCTGCAATTAATGTTTGTCCCAAGCTCGAGGATGCTATGTTTAATGAAGATGATATTTCTAGTCTCCCAAGTTTTGATATGCAAATTTGTTATGATGATAGCATGCCTCCTACTTATGATGATTATATTGATGAAAGTGGGTTTGGAAGAGTGTCAACTTTAGTAAGTAATGATCCCACTATTTTGGAGGATGTTGAATCTTATTGTGATAATTATGAAATTGGATTTGGAGAGGTCCTGAATTTATTTAATAATGATTCCACTATCTTGGAAGAGGTTTCAATTGATTATGATGAGAACAAAGTTGCTACTTATGATGATTATTGTGATGATACTTATGCTATAAAAAGTAATAATGATTATATTTATAAAACTTATCATGATTATAATTACCTTTTTTCTGAACATTACTCCTTCAATGTGTAAACAATTTATAGTATTCAAGTTTCTTATGATGCTTCCACTATTCCGAATGAGAAGAATTTTGCCTATGTTGAGAGTAACAAAATTTCTATGCTTGTAGATCATGAAAAGAATGCTTTATGTGATAGTTATATTGTTTAATTCATTCATGATGCTATTGAACATTATTATGAGGGAGGAATATATGCTTGTAGGAGTTGCAATAATATCAAGTTTCCTCTCTATGTGCTTAAAGTTTCAAAGTTATGCTTGTTTTGCCTTCCTATGCTAGTTGATTATTGTTCCCATAAATTGTTTGCTCACAAAATCCCTATGCATAGGGAGTGGGTTAGACTTAAATGTGCTAGTCATATTCTTCATGATGCTCTCTTTATGTTTCAATTCTTATCTTTTATGTGAGCATGATTGAAATCATCATGCCTAGCTAGGGGCGTTAAACGATGGCGCTTGTTGAGAGGTAACCCAATTTTATTTTTATTCCTTGTTTTTTTGCTCCTGTTTAGTAATAAATAATTTATCTAGCCTCTGTTTTGGTTGTGTTTTTTGTGTTTAATTAGTGTTTGTGCCAAGTAGAACCGTTGGGAAGACTTGGGGAAAGTCTTTTTGATCTTGCTGTAAAAAACAGAAACTTTAGCGCTCACGAGAATTGCTGCCATTTCTTATTGGAGAGTGATATTTAGTTAATTATTTTTGCAGATGATTAATAGATAAATTACTCACGTCTAGAAATTTATTTTAGAATTTTTGGGGTTCCATAAGTATTCGAAACCTACAGATTACTACGGACTGTTCTGTTTTTGACAGATTCTGTTTTTCATGTGTTGTTTGCTTATTTTGATGAATCTATGGCTAGTAAAAGAGTCTATAAACCATAGAGAAGTTAGAATACAATAGGTTTAACACCAATCCTATATACTTAAGAAGTTCACCCCCACTATCTTATTTATCTAAACATGCAGCATGTCCACATCAACATGTAGCCAACAACCAATTGTCTCAACATGCAGCCTTCCAACTCAGAAAATGTGCCACCTCAGCATTCCCACTACATGTTTCTCAAAAAGAAAAAACCATTCAGTTTTATGATTAGAGCGCACTGAGAAGTCCAAAAGTTTTGGTATCTCCGGTGTCTTCTTCCCTCCCCAGCTATTGACTTTTCCACTTTCCACTTCATCTACCTCTGATGTTCCAGGTCCCCACTTCACCTGCTTCATGCGTTGTTCACCCCGTCGGTATGGAGAGATTTACCTCCATGTGGTTGCTCATGAATACAATTGCCCTCTGGGATTTCATCAACGCTAAGTATCAATCCAACGCCATGGTGCAAACAGTAGTGATCTGCTCCTCGTGGGATCTTCAAGAATGACTATGATTACGTTTTGCCGTCGCAGTGCATGCACATGCTGACCCAGATTCCTGTCAATGTCTGCAGCAAACACAGTTACAATTACTTGATTAAGCTTGCATTATATATACCATTACGATGTTGGATTTTGTGTGTGCAGATCCTTACGTTATCTCTGAAGTTAGCTAGAGACTGCCCAGATTGGAGCTTTGATCTGAATTTGCAAATCTAGAGCAGGTAAGCTACTCTTGCTACATGCTGATCATCCGTAAGACCTTGGTTAGATCTGATTAAGCAACCTGGATACTGATGGTCCATGTACTCAATGTTGTTTGGGTATTACTATTCTCGGATCTTCTGGATGTGGTGCGTGGGTTCATACAAGTTGATTTCCCCTTTCCCCCGTGAAGGTGTGCTCTCTCACAAAAATAAATCTCAATTTCTCTCCATCAAGATAATTACCTACTTATCTTTTCATCACTGTTCCACATGCATTCAATCTATATGTTTGCGCTCTCTCTCTCATATAAATCTTACTCGATTTTTAATTTTTATTTTTTGCCAAAATTGGGGGTAAACATAAATATTATTTGTGCATACCTATCATTCTAATGCACACAAGAAATATTACCATGCAGGCCGGATTGATAGTATTTTAATATCTAACTTATAGTTCGTGCCCCCACCTGCAACTACAAAGCAAACAATATGTTACTTTGTGCTAGATTTAAAAGTCAAGCTCATCAATTCGAATCAATATGTTGACACATCGATTCAACTGAAATTCTTCTAAGTACCGCAGCAACGCGCGGGGCATTATCTAGTATAAATAAAGAATGAGTTCATTATAGTACCTTGAAGTGGTGTTTTGTTTTCCTTCGCTAACGGAGCTCATGAGATTTTTCTGTTAAGTTTTGTGTTGTGAAGTTTTTAAGTTTTGGGTAAGGATTTGATGGATTATGGAACAAGGAGCGACAAGAGCCTAAACTTAGGGATGCCCAAGGCACCCCAAGGTAAAATAAAAGGACACCAAAAAGCCTAAGCTTGGGGATGCCCCGGAAGGCATCCCCTCTTTCGTCTTCGTCTATCGGTAACTTTACTTGGAGCTATATTTTTACTCGCCGCATGATATGTGTTTTGCTTGGAGCGTCATTTTATTTAATTTTGTTTTGATTGATGTTTGAATAAAATACCAAGATCTGAAATTTTTAAATGTTAGGGAGTCTTCACATAGTTGCATAATTATTCGACTACTCATTGATCTTCACTTATATCTTTCGGAGTAGTTTGTCATTTGCTCTAGTGCTTCACTTATATCCTTTTAGAGCACGACGGTGGTTTTATTTTGAAGAAATAGATGAACTCTCATGCTTCACTTATATTATTTTGAGAGTCTTTAGAACAACATGGTAATTTGATTTGGTTATGAAACTAGTCCTAATATGATGGGCATCCAAGATGGGGGTAATAAAAACTTTCATATAAGTGCATTGAATACTAAGAGAAGTTTGATACTTGATGATTGTTTTGAGATATGGAGATAGTGATATCAAAGTTGTGCTAGTTGAGTAGTTGTGAAATTGAGAAATACTTGTGTTGAAGTTTGCAAGTCCCGTAGCATGCACATATGGTAAACGTTGTGTAACAAATTTGAAACATGAGGTGTTATTTGATTGTCTTCCTTATGAGTGGCGGTCGAGGACGAGCGATGGTCTTTTCCTACCAATCTATCCCCCTAGGAGCACGCGCGTAATACTTGGTTTTTGAGGACTTGTAGATTTTTGCAATAAGTATGTGAGTTCTTTATGACTAATGTTGAGTCCATTATACGCACTCTCACCCTTCCATCATTGCTAGCCACTTCGGTATCGTGCATTGCCATTTCTCATCTTGAGAGTTGGTGCAAACTTCAACGGTGCATCCAAACCCCATGATACGATACGCTCCATCACACATAAACCTCCTTATATCTTCCTGAAAACAGCCACCATACACTATAAAAAAAGACACATCCGTGACATTTGGGCCGAATGAATTTTTTTCTGTCATACATATGACACTTCTATGACTATAATTGTGACAAAATCCGGTATCATCATAGATGTGGTGGGCTCCTACTTCTATGACAAAAAATCATGACAGAAAATGGGCTTTTCGTCCTGGGCGGGCCGGAGACGCAGCTGCATGACATTCTTTGGGCCGTCCATGACGGAAAAAACCGTGGTAGAAGCGAGGGGGAGGAAAATTTCGGGGAGTTCCCGGTTACGGTGGGAGGTCGGGGGCCGAGCGATGCGTGTTTCTCTCGTACACGTATGCGCGTGTGTGCGAGGCGTTGGGCTCTAACTGAACCCGAGCGATTGCACTGCAGGCTACGCGTTACTAAACCCGAGCGATTGATCGATGGCTGTTAACTGAACCCGATCGAGCGATTCCTTCGCTACTGCTGCTAACTGAAGCCGATCGATGGGATGAACAGTGAGTGTTGCGGGGGGGTTTGGATGAACAGTGAGCGATGGTGTTGCCTCTGGATGAACAGGACCCCGTGGTGTGGTGGAGGGCTGATGAATAGTAGACGGTGGAGGGGTGCCCGTGGAGGGGTGGATGAACAGGACCCCGT
>NC_041390.1:90898629-90934218 GCF_002162155.2 Triticum dicoccoides
ACAGGACCCCGTGGTGTGGAGGGCTGGATGAACAGTAGACGGTGGAGGGGTGCCCGTGGAGGGGTGGTTGAACAGGACCCAGTGGTGTGGAGGGCTGGATGAACAGTAGACGGTGGAGGGGTGGTTGAATAGTAGCCGCTGGAGTAGCGCGCGGTGGAGGATGGATGAACAGGAGCCCGTGGAGGCTGGATGAACAGGAGCCCGTGGAGGCTGGAGGAGGTCGACGGTGGAGATGAACAATATCCCGTGGAGTCCCGTTGACCACGTGGACCAGGCCGCACCGAGAGCACCAGGGCGGTGGACGATGGCGAGGCCTAGGAAGGGAACGACACGGAGGCAGGGAAGACTCGGCAGTTGTTTCCCACACGGAGGGGAGTACGACTGTACGAGGGTTTACTGGTTCGTCTGCCGTCGCCGGAGAATAACAGCAGGTGTGGGTGAGTAGAGGGATGGCTAGGCCAGCGATGGGAGTACGGTCGGGCAGTGAGGCCTGCGCGGTAGCACAGCCGGCCACGAGGAGGAGGGAGCAGGTAGTCCCGCCGGCGCTTGTTTGAGCGGTTGGAGCAGGAAGAGCAGAGATTGAAGAAGCACGACGGCCGTTGGATAGACATCCAACAGTCAGTGCTTGTGCGTCAACCTTTTTTTAGGAAAGCCTCAAATCTGTGGAAAACAACATACATCCCATTTGCCATTATTTCTAATAATTTACAGCCCATTTGCTAATTCTTAAGGTTTTTTTGGAGCCCATATTCTTTTTGTTAGCATTACAACCCATATTGTGGCCACGGTTAAAAAATTAACGAAATTTTGTATATTTCGGTGCGGTCCGAACTGTTTTTAATCCCGAAATTTCGACTCACATTCAAACTGATTTTAAAAATAAATGTATATCAGTATAAAATCCAACAAATTCTCCACGCATAAAAATTAATGTAATTTAAAATCTCGAAATGAAAAAAAAGAAATTTTAAACTAATTGCCGGTTTGATGTGTTTTAAAATGTACAACCCATTTCTCATTACTGATGGGCCATTTTCTCGGCCAGCCGAATGAAGCTCTCCTCTTCTTGAAAGATTTGCAGCCCAACAGGCCTGACAAAGCGACTTACTTGGCAAATCACAAAAAAACTGGGCTGTGGCCGTGGACCCAGCTGCCAGCCTCTCCATGTACAGTACTCTTCCGATGGAAGTCGGTCGTTGACCACATTGACCACGCCTTGCCGAGAGCACCAAGGCGGTGGACGACGGCGAGGCCTATGAAGGGGACGATGCGGAGCCGGGGAAGACGCGATAGTGGATGCCCACGCGGAGAGGAGTACGAGGGTTCACTGGTTCGGCTGCGACGTGAGGCTGCTGTCGCCGCAGAATAATAGGGGGGTGTGGGCGAGTAGAGGGATAGCATGGGCCAGCGGTGGGAGTAGTAGGGGGCGGTGAGGCCTCCGCGGCATCACAGCCGACCACGAGAGGCAGGAGCACGCGGCACGACCGGCGCAGCTTTGGGCGGCTGGAGCAAGAAGACCAGAGGTTGAAGAAGCACTATGGTCGTTGGATGGACATCATACGGTCACTGGAGCTAGAATCGTTCATATTGACTAAGTTGACAAAGCCCTCCATCCTCGTTAACTTAGTAGGCCCACAAGTCAGCCTCCCACCAGGTTGGGTCCCAGCTAGCAGGGGGAGTATTCCTTTTTCTGTGCGTAATAAGGAGGCACTTCCAGTGGGTCCGAGCAGACAGCAGGGGGGGGACGTTTTTTTCGCGAAATACTATGGTCCATCTGGTGGGTCCCAACAGTCAGGGGGAAAACGTTTTTCCGTGAAATACTGGTGGCCCGTTCGGTGGGTCCCTGCTGTCAGGTGGAGGAATAATTATTTTGCGTGTAATAAGGAGGCACTTCCTTGCGGATGCCGTGGACCCAGCTGTCAGCATCTCCACGTACAGTACTCTTTCGATGGAAGTCGGTCGTTGACCACATTGACCACGCCGCGCCGAGAGCACCACGGCGGTGGACGACGGTGAGGCCTAGGAAGGGGACAACGCGGAGCCGTGGAAGACGCGGCAGTGGATGCCCACGCGGAGAGGAGTACAAGGGTTCACTGGTTCGGTTGCGGTGTGAGGCTACCGTCGCTGCAGAATAACAGGGGGAGTGGGTGAGTGGAGGGATGGTCTGGCCAGCGGTGGGAGTAGTATGGGGACGGTGAGGCCTCCGCGGCAGCACAGCCGGCCACGGGAGTCAGGAGCATGCGGCACGACCGGCGCTGCTTTGGGCGGCTGGGGCAAGAAGACCAGAGGTTGAAGAAGCACTACGGCCGTTGGATGGACATCATTGACCACGCCGCGCCGAGAGCACCAGGGCGGTGGACGGCGGCAAGGCCTACGAAGGGAACGACACGGAGCCGGGGAAGACACGGCAGTGGCTGCCCACGCGGTGGAGAGTACGAGCGTTGACTAGTTCGGTTGCCGTCGCCGGAAAATAACAGGAGGTGTGGGTCAGTAGAGGGATAGATAGGCTAGGGATGCGAGTATGATGGGGGCGCGAGGCCTTCCCGGCAGTACTGCCGGCCACGGGAGGCGGGAGCAGGCGGTTTCGACGGCGCTGGTTTGGGCGGCTGGGGCAGGAAGATCAGAGACTGAAGAAGCACGATTGCCATTAGATTGACATCTAACGGTCTGACGCTGGTAGAATCAATTGTTGACTAAGTTTCTTTTTTGAGAAACCTTGTGTACGCATGAACTTAGTAGGCCCACAAGTCAGCCTCCAAATCTGTGGCAGACAACATAAAGCCCATTTGCTATTTTTTATAATTTCCAGCCCATTTGCTAATTTTTAAGTAATTTATTACAACCCATTTTCTGCCCAGGACCACGATCAAAAAGTCCAACCTTATTTTCCATATTTCGGTGGAGTCCGAACTGTTGTAATCCCGAAATGATAAACATTTTTTAAGAACTTGTTGATTTGCCAAAAAAATCGTTTTGTTTTTGTAAGCAAATAAGACGTGGGACAATTTAGTTGGTTTAAGGGACAACCAGTGGTAAAAAAATCAGCGCTGGGTGGGGAAAAACAACAAAAATAAGGATGTAAATATGAAAAGGGATTTTTTTTGTGTTTTCAATATAATGATACGTGTATATGAACTAGTAAAACTATAGATAGAGATTAGAAAACGGATGTAGGACATGCGTTTCAAGAGGAAAATAGAACTGGGCTGTGTGTTTGATTCAGTAAAAAAAACTGCCTGCGAATGTTGTAAGACAAAATATAACTAACGCTGGCGGGCCAGAGGCCAGTAGATACCTGCTGGATCTTTGTGCCCTATTGTCGTCATGGGCTGGGCTGTTAAAAACAAAACAACCCTGGGCAATCTACAACCCAGTTGAAACTTGCTCGACCTGAAAAAATAATATATGTGCTCAATAAATGAGAGAATTCTGCAAGTACAGACTGATAACTGGGATGCAGCACGGATATTGTTTTTTTATCGTGATAATAAGTGCATTCACTTGTTTCAAAAAAATTGGAGAACTGGAAATTCGAACGGCGGGTGCTTATGCTACCCATCAAATAAAAATCAGGTGCCTGAAAATTTGTTTCGAAACAAATGATTTAGCTTTATATCCACGTCGACCCTCGGCATGATGGTTGGAAGCAAATGCAAGTTCATATCAAAAGATCGTTAACAACAATACCAACTTGCGGACGACAAGGTAGTACAACTACCAACACCAAACTAACTTATAATCTTTTTACTCCTGGCCCTAGTGTTCGTCTGGTAGAAAATCTTGCAGAGGACCAGCTCCCGCTCCTTCTCTTGCTCCAGGCCCCCGAGGTGGTACTGGTGCATCACCCAGTTGGTCCTCTGCGGGTCGAAGTTCTTGTTGGTGTGCAGCACCAGAACCTTTTTTGATGCCCGTCTGCCGGCCGTTGACCATCACCGGCAAGGTATTGCCGGTCTTGTGACATATTGCGTGCATGCCGCACTCCGACTGTATCTTGCGACGCGTCCACGCGCCCCTTTTGAATGCCCTAGAATTGCGCTGGAAGAAATGCTTCCTTAGGCCACTCAGTGTGATACCTGCAGTATTGTGGAATACAGGTTTTAGTGTACCTAGTTGGCATTTTCATAACACCTTTGGCATGTTGCAGTCACTTGTTTCACTTTTTATTAACTGTCAAATTGTAATTGCTTCACCAGGTCTACGTCTAAAAAGAAAAATAGAGCTATAAATAAAGGAATATGTTTGTGCAAGTAGACGGCCAATCGGTGTCTTACCTGGAAGTTTCTCAGGTTGGGTGTAACATATCCTGTGCTTGCTGTCGATGGTTGGTATGAACAAATCAATGAGAGACTGAAATCTCGCGTTGTCAGCACTCACTTTGGCCTCAAGGTGCTCGATCAGCTCCTGATCCGTGGGATCGAACTTGACGCCAGCCGGCAGCACGGGCCAATCCTTTTTCGACTTGCATCGGTAACTCCAGTTATATGGTACTCAATGTATGATCAATCGATTGTTTTAAGTGAATGATGAAAGATTTTGACAGATAAGTGGTACTCCAAATCTGAAGTCCAGAATACCCGAACACGTCGCCGGGATTCTTGTGTCACCTCACGTGCAGCGTGTTGTCACGTCAATTCAATGTGTGGACATGATGAATAATTTGACCGACGTATACTAGTACTGCTACTGTACTACTTACTAGTCGTATTTAGTGTCACGATTTATACATAGGTTTAACTAACAAGTACGCGCTTGAAGCCTAACTGATATATATGGCTTCTGCACATCATCTCCATCATCATTATCGGTACATCCTACGTAGGTGAGTTAGGATGCACTTGATCCCAGGAAGGTATCTATCCTTCAAACCAGAGGAGTGCTTCAAACTAACAACAGTACATAATATCCAACAAAAGAGGGTCGTGCTACAGCAGCAGAATACATGGCTCAGTCTAGATATCAGCACGAATCAAGTTGTGCATATTTGCTGTTGGCATGAACCACATCGCCGCATGCCGGGTTTGCAAAAGCCATCCATCGCATGGAAGCTTGATGCCTTTCACACACTGAAGATTATTTGGCAACAAGCTGTGTCGACGAATCTCTGGATATGGTGATTCATGAAACCCATGGTATGATGTGTAAACACAGCCCCCCTCACGAATGGAAGTTGCATAGCACAGTAATCATCGTCGGTGATATGATCGATGATTGGTTGGATGATTGGATAATTGAGCCCGAGGAACAAGGAGTGGTTTCCGAGGCTGTAAACCCGCCTCCAGTTGAATACGCCTGGTCCAACAGAGCGGGGATCTTTCTCGAACACGAAGCAGTCGTAGCCATCAATGTCACGAACGCCCCATGCATTGTACTGCATGTGGTTTGATGTAATGGTTTGGTCAATTTGGTACGTGCGAATGAGCATCAAATGACCGTCGTCAGCTGAACAAGCGATAAACCACCACCCATCAGCTGGTATGATTCCAGGTCCTGGAATCATGAAGGCCAGCGCATTTGCGTCTGCTACAACAGTTCAAATTGGAGACCAAAAGGACAAAAATAAACAATCATGTTCAGAGTATGTGTGGAATTAAGATTATTATAATAGAGACTGTCGGTGTCAAAACTGGCGGATCTCGGGTAGGGGGCCCCGAACTGTGTGTCTAGGCCGGATGGTAACAGGAGGCAGGGGACACAATGTTTTACCCAGGTCCGGGCCCTCTTGATGGAGGTAAAACCCTACGTCCTGCTTGATTAATATTGATGATATGGGTAGTACAAGAGTAGATCTACCACGAGATCAAAGAGGCTAAACCCTAGAAGCTAGCCTATGGTATGATTGTTGTAGTTGTTGTGTCATACGGACTAAAACCCTTTGGTTTATATAGACACCGGAGAGGGTTAGGGTTACACAAGGTCGGTTACAAAGGAGGAGATATCCATATCCGTATTGCCTAGCTTGCCTTCCACGCCAAGCAGAGTCCCATCCAGACACGAGACGAAGTCTTCAATCTTGTATCTTCATAGTCTAACAGTCCGGCCAAAGGATACAGTCCGGCTGTCCGGAGACCCCCTAATCCAGAATTCCCTCAGTATCCCCTGAACCAGGCTTTCAATGACGATGAGTCCGGCGCGCAGTATTGTCTTCGGCATTGCAAGGCGGGTTCCTCCTCCGAATACATCACAGAAGAATTTGAATACAAGGATAGTGTCCGACCCTGCAAAATAAGTTCCACATACCACCGTAGAGAGAATAATGTTTCTGCAAATCTAATTTGCTGACTTGTTTTGGCAACATGACATTACGTCATGGCCCGGTGATTATTCGAACCGTTTCTTTTAACTAGCCCCGCACATAACGCGAGGCAGTATTTTGACACGTCTTGTCACAGTAGAGATTGTGTTCCCCTAATTACGGGATTCTCATCAATACGGTCGTGGGTAACCAACCGTGTCTAGGACTCCTAGATTATAGGCAAGTCCCAAACGGCTACAGAGAGGATGCTTGATATTCACCCTCTTTATAAAGGGACAAGGCTTTTACTTTTTTCCCTCCTGTGCTCAATCGAGTCCTTCCCCCGCCTCGAGTTCTAACACCCAAAGCCCAGGTCAGGTGCTCCGGACCTTCAATCATGTCCGGATCTAGCCTTCAAGGCTGATGGATGCCCTCCTCCGTTACGGAAGAAGACATCAAGAAGTTGAGGGAGTCCAGATACCTGACCGCCGAGGTTTTGCATCGGCTGCCTGCCCGGGGGAAGGTCGTCCCTACTCCTGAACCCAACGAAGACGTCGTGTTCATCTCCCACTTCCTCCGAGGTCTAGGCCTCACTCTGGATCCCTTCGTTAGGGGGTTGATGTTTTACTACGGGCTAGATTTCCACGATCTAGCCCCGGACTCCTTTCTCCATATCTCGGCATTTATTGTCGTATGTGAGGCCTTCCTCCGCATTACTCCTCACTTCGTCCTGTGGCTCAAGACCTTTGATGTGAAGCCGAAGATGGTCGAGGGGCAGCATATAGCGTGTGGAGGCGCATTAATAAGCAAGATCGCTGGAGCTCCATGGCCAAAGGGTTCCATTCCAGAGGTGTCCGGATTATGGCAACGGGAGTGGTTTTACATCACAGCTCCCAAAAGTGCCAAGTGGGCGGCCGCCCCCGCTTTTCACTCAGGCCCTCCACCACAACTGATGTCATGGATTAGCAGAGGGCTGAGCTGGGGTCCAGCCAAGGACGTGCCTGTATTGCAGAGCCGCATTCAAGATCTCTTCGAAGGAGATTTTAGTTTGATTATGGTAATGCAAGTCATGCTGGTTCGACGAATCCAGCCATGCAAACGCCGGCCCCTTCGCATGTGGGAGTTCAACCCAGAAGGACCGTGCGCTATTCAGAATTTCCTTGGCCTAACGCATGAGGAGATGTATAAATCATTCTTCGGACCCCATATAGAGTGTCCGGACACTACCAAGGACGTGGGCCTGAGCAGCTGTAACACCCCGGATATGATTTACCTAATATGTAATCCAACTCTTGCCGTTTCTGGCGTTAAGTTATTTTATTTTCTCGGGTTAGGGTTTTTGTCTCCGTGTGTTGTTATCGTTGTCATGCATCTCATATCATGTCATCATGTGCATTGCATTTACATACATGTTCGTCTCATGCATCCGAGCATTTTCCCCGTTGTCCGTTTTGCATTCCGGCGCTCCGTTCTCCTCCGGTGGTCATTTCTACCTTCTTCTCGTGTGTGGGGATTAAACATTTCTGGATTGGACAGAGGCTTGCCAAGCGGCCTTGGTTTACTATCGGTAGACCGCCTGTCAAGTTTCGTACTATTTGGACTTCGTTTGATCCTCCAACGGTTAACCGAGGGACCGAAAAGGCCTCGTGTGTTTTGCAGCCCAACACCCCTCCAATTTGGCCCAAAACCCACCAAAACCCTCTCTGTCATCTAGAGCGTTCGATCACGATCGCGTGGCCGAAAAACGCACCTTATTTGGACACTCCTAGCTTCCTCTATGCCTATAAATACACCCCCTCCGAAATTCGCGGTTCCCCTCTCCCGAAACCCTAAAAATCGCCTCCTTCGCGCGGTCGGACACGTCCGCCGCCGCCCGCAGCAAATCGCGAGCCGCCACGTGGCGCCCGCGGCGTCCACATCGCCGCCGGCCCGTTCGGCCCGCAGCAGGCCCCCCCGCGGCCCATCCAGGCGCCGCCCCGCGCCTTCGTCTCCTCCCGGCTGGTCGCCGCGCCGCCTTGCCGGCCGCCGCCGCTCCGCCGTCCTCCGGCGACGCGGGCCCCGCCGTCGCAAGCTCTGGTGGCCGGAGCACCGTGTCGCACTGAGCTCCCAGCCGCGCCACTCGTCGTCGGCGTCCCGCACCTCCTCCTCGCCTACCCTCGCCGGCGACCGGCTCCTCCTCCGCCGGAAATCCTCGCCGGCAACCTCGGATTCTTCGCGGGCGAACAGTGGATCTCGCCGGGTGAACAGTAAACCCTAGATCCGCGAGGTGATAAATTTCTCCAAGTCCCAGATTTCCAGATTCAAATGCTCTTGTTCATCATGCTGTAACTTTGCATCAGTAGATCCGTTTTGGGCATATAGCACATCAAAATGTTCGTCTCAGAGAGCACATCATTTCATCTCATTGCATCATTTTCATTTGAGTTCATCTTGATGACCGAAATGCTGTTGGAAGAGTGCTATTTGAGATAATTGTCAGATCTGCTGCTCCAAATAGCTATTTGTCATTTTTGCCATGATTAATGTGTGCATGATATGCCCCTGAGCTCTACATGAGTTTTGTTATATGTTTTGCCATCTTTCCAGAGGTGCTATCCATGTATTTTTTTGTGATGTGTGTGGTGACTAGCACAAGCTTGCAAAGTTTTGCATTTGTTAATGCTGATTTCAGGGACTTAGCATTTCCACTAAGTCCTTGATCTGTTTTTATCAATATGCCATATGTTCATGTTTTTTCCTAGTGATCCGTGCCTCGCTTGAGGATGATTAGTAAGGATGATTTGTTAATCTTGTAGTGCTCTATCCATCCATGTCTTTGTTTGCAATTATGGAGCACCCTAGCTTGAGTCAATCGAGCTCTACTTTTGCTATTTCGTGAATCTGGGCAGATTGTCTACTTGTTAGCGATTTTGCCAAGGATGTTGTAGTTGATCCGTGCATGCTATGTTGTTGTTCTTGCCATGTATAGCTTGTATGATGTGTATTCTTGATGGGTGTATGCTTATATTGTCATGCCTTGCTCTGTAGTGAGTGCATCGAGCTCGTAAACATGCCTACTTGATATCTGATTTGCATGCTCCAGTTTTTCACTAAGTCTGTGATCTGATTATGTTTTTGCCATGTTCACATGCTTGTAATTGTATTTTCTGATCCCTTTTGACTCAAGGTCACTAAAGGACTTTTTTTAAGCTCTTTGAGTAGCTCCATGCCATGCTTTACTTTGCCATGTTAAATTCCTGTAGCATATAGTTTTCTTGCTCCAAAGTGTGCTACCTGATCTGAAATTCCAGACAAGTGTTAATTTCACTAAGTCTGAAATCTGTTTACCAATTGCACTTTTGCCATGCTTGTTTGAACCTGTTAATGGATGAATTGGTCGTAGCTCAGTGTTCATCTTTTGTTAAGCTTCATGAATGGATCCCTGCCATGTATTTTGTTGCCATGTTTGGGTGCTGTAGCATGTTTAACTTGTTGCATTTAGATGGCTACTTGCTGTATATCGCAGAACGGTGCCATATTTGTATTGGTTGCCATTTCCAAACCGTGTCTCTGATTACGGTGTTCTTTATATCGATTTCAACCAAAATCACCTCACCTTTCCAGTGGAACACTTGGTTTTCCAAGCTGAGGCTAGGTTCATTCATCTCTTGTCAAATCTTGCATATGCGTCACATATCGCATCCCGCATAGCAGACCATGTTTGCATCATGTTGTTTGAGTTTGCGCGTGGTTGATTGTGTTCCGTTTGCTTGTTTACTTTGCTTGGGTAGAGCCAGGAGACGAGTTTGCTAACGAGGAGCCCGTTGAGTTTTCTTTTGAGGATCCAGTCAACTCTGACAACTTTGCAGGCAAGATGATCATACCCTCGAAATCACTTCTATCTTTGCTTTGCTAGATGCTCGCTCTTTTGCTATGCCTATGCTACGATGCCTACCACTTTCTTATCATGCCTCCCAAATTTCCATGTCAAACCTCTAACCCACCATGTTCTAGCAAACCGTTGATTGGCTATGTTACCACTTTGCTCAGCCCCTCTTATAGCGTTGCTAGTTGCAGGTGAAGATTGGAGACCGTTCCTTGTTGGAACATTATTTTCTTGTTGGGATATCATTATATTATCTTGTTATCTTAATGCATCTATATACTTGGTAAAGTGTGGAAGGCTCGGCCTTTTAGCCTAGTGTTTTGTTCCACTCTTGCCGCCCTAGTTTCCGTCATATCGGTGTTATGTTCCCGGATTTTGCGTTCCTTACGCGGTTGGGTGATAATGGGAACCCCTTGACAGTTCGCCTTGAATAAAGCTCTTCCAGCAATGCCCAACCTTGGTTTTACCATTTGCCACCTAGCCTCTTTTTCCCTTGGGTTTCTAGAGCCCGAGGGTCATCTTATTTAATCCCCCCCCGGGCCAGTGCTCCTCTGAGTGTTGGTCCAACCTGTCAGCTGCCGGTGGCCACCAGGGGCAACTCTAGGCTGTCCTACCCGTACCTTGGACAATCTGAGTGTGCCCTGAGAACGAGATATGTGCAGGTCCTATCGGGATTTGTCGGCACATTCGGGCGGTGTTGTTGGTTTAGTTTTACCTTGTCGAAATGTCTTGTAACCGGGATTCCGACTCTGATCGGGTCTTCCCGCTAGAAGGAATATCCTTCGTTGACCGTGAGAGCTTGTCATGGGCTAAGTTGGGACCCCCTGTAGGAATTTGAACTTTCGAAAGCCGTGCCCACGGTTACGGGCAGATGGGAATTTGTTAATGTCCGATTGTAGATAACTTGAACCTAAACTTAATTAAAATGAATCAATTGTGTGTGTTACCGTGATGGTCTCTTCTCGGCGGAGTCCGGGAAGTGAACACGGTGTTGGAGTAATGCTTGCCGCAGGTTGTTCTCTAGTTATTTGTTCGCGCTTTGCCTTCTCTTCTCGCTCTCTTTTGCGAACAGGTTAGCCACCATATATGTTAGTCGCTTGCTGCAGCTCCACATAATTACCTTGCCCTTACCTATAAGCTTAAATAGTCTTGATTGCGAGGGTGCAAGATTGCTGAGTCCCTGTGGCTCACAGATTACTTCCAAACCAGATGCAGGGCCTGATGACTCCGTTCCAGATGACGCGCTTGAGCTCAAGTGGGAGTTCGACGAGGACTCACGCCGTTACTATGTGTCTTTCCCTGATGATCAGTAGTGGTGCCCAGTTGGGGTGATCGGGACCGTGTCACATGTTGGGTTGATCTTTTATTTTGGCACCATAGTCGGGCCATGAGTGATTGGTTGATGTAATGCTATTTATGTACTTTGTTTGACGTGGCGAGTGTAAGACAACTATGTACCTTCCCCTTTTATTATCTATATTACATGGGATGTTGTGAAGATTACCTTACTTGCGACATTGCTTTCAATGCGGTTATGCCTCTAAGTCGTGCTTCAACACGTAGGAGATATAGCCGCATCGAGGGCGTTACAGCAGCAACCGCATTGCCGACCAAGTAAGTTATCCTCTAGCCGAACACACCGTCTTTCATTTATCATGACGTCATTCTGAGAAATTGCTCTTTCACCAGGACTGGATAACAAAGGCGAAGATGATCCGGTGTTCGGCCCCCCTTCCGGAAGGCTTGGAGAATCCAGTGCTGGAAAAGATGCTCGAGCTAGCACCTTGCCCAGAGCCCTCACAGGAAGATAAAGGGGGGAATAAAGGGGGCGAAAGCGGGCCTCCTCTGCTACCCATTTCGACCGAGGGAACGGGCGCCTCCGTGAGGGAGGATAACCCGGGGGAGGAATCTGGTGTTCTCTCACCCCGGGGAAGGAAGAGGACTACCCCTGAAGATCCGGAAACCACGGTTTCCAAATGGGAGAAGAAGTCTCCACCAGAGGGTCCTGCCTTGGAGGGTGCTCTTGCCGCACAAAGTCTGCGCGGGAATCAGTCCTCTAACAAACTGTAAGTAATTAAAAGGTACTTTAGTAGTGAAGATATATTACCTTACTTCTGAGGAAAATAACCGAAGTATTTATCTTGCAGTTCGGATCTTAGCCCTTCTCAGCAGAGCTCGTCTTCAGGGGATCTTCTTCCGGAGATGATGGAGAGCAAAACGCCTCCCCCGGACTCCTCCGCTCAAGAAGCGGGCGACCTTGAAGTGTCGTCATGGAGGGCCTCTCCGGATCCGGTGAGGCCATAAGATAATCCTATAGTCACCCGAAGTCCTCAACGTCCGGCTCTTGAAGAGAGCAAACAAAAGAGTCCGGCACCGTCTGGTATGCGGTCGAACGTACCGAGGGAGCTGTTGGAGCGAGCGGCCATCTCAGAAGAACACCGTACATTGATGGGTACGGTGATGGAAAGGATTTCATCCGCCGAAAGCGGGTTGCATGATGCCTTTATGAGTCTACTGACGGGCTTTGAGGTACGTAAAATGATGTACATTTGTGATGGTACCACACATTTTTAGGTGTGCCCTGTGTAGATAGTAGCCCCTGAGACTCTGGTTGTCGCCGAGAACAGCGGCAAACAGAGGATCGTAGTCCCAAGCAATAACCATACCGCTTTAATGTGCAGGTAGTGGGAGTTCCGGTGGCTAGCCGGAGTCATGAGTTTGCCGAATTGAAGCAGCAACTGGATGCGGCGGATGCCGACATCGAGCTTGTTAACAAGAGGCTTGACGAGGCACAAGGTAAGTGGTATTTTCTGGTGAATACCACATAGTAAGAGCAACATGATGCCAGTATCTTTAATATGTTGTGACTGCAGATGGAGCTGCCACCGTGGAAACCCTGCGGGCGGAACTTGCCCGAGCCAAAGAATAAGCAAGGATTAGTAATGCGGCTGCTTTGAAGGCGGCCGAAGAGTTGAAAGCCGAGAAGGCCGCGCATTGCGAGAGCAAAGAGAAGGTGGCCAAGATGGCCATAAAGTTAAAAGATACTGCCGACCGTTGCCAGGTCCTTGAAAAAGAGAACCGGGCGAAGGCAACGGACCTCGAAAAGGCCACGATGGTGAACAAAGACACCCGCTCTGCTATGAGAGCGAAGAAAGAGGAGGTGCGTGAAGCCGGGGATATTGTGGCTGGGAAGCCCTTCATGCTACGGAGGAAGTTCGGAGATCCACGGTATGCCCCTCTGGATCGGCTGTGGAGTTCGACAGACACATATATGGACTTGGCGGCGAGCGTTGCCGATGCAGCCAAATACTTCCAAGATCAAACAGATCGTGAAGTGGACAAGCTGTTCTGGTCGCAATTCGATGTTCCAGAGCGTCCGCTTATATTGACTGATCAGTTAGCCGAATGGGCCAAACTCAATAGGTTGTCCGGACTCGCCATGAGGTATGTCGTGGATCAGCTGTGGCCGGAGAAGCCGAAGCCAAACAGCTATTTCAGCTTAGTGCAGCAGTTCCTTAGTGCGGTGTCGCGCATCAATGCGATGAAGAGGTCGGCGTGCATAGAAGGCTCATGGATGGCACTTGCCCGTGTTAAAACATACTGGGCGGAGATGGATGCTACCACTGTTGCGGCG
Organism: Triticum dicoccoides; assembly: GCF_002162155.2. Lineage (NCBI taxonomy): Eukaryota > Viridiplantae > Streptophyta > Magnoliopsida > Poales > Poaceae > Triticum > Triticum dicoccoides. The sequence goes on from NC_041390.1 coordinate 90,912,361, forward strand.
CAGGGTTCGGCCATAGGCCGAGTGGCTGCCGAGCACTATTTCGAAGAGGTTCTCGAGGGTGCTCGTTTGATAGAGTCCTAGTGCTCGAAGAATATTATGTTTGAGTGACATGTATTGCCATTGTAAACACAATGTTTTTATGAAATATAGTAAGGCTGTATTTATACTTTTGTCGGAAAGTAATGTGATGCCTCCTGTGCGGTCGTTTATGTATATATGTATATAACCTGAAAGATTGCAGTCGTCGGCTTCAACCCTCACGCATATAATGCAGAGGTGCTCGCAAAAAACGCATGTTCACACTTAACCCAACATCTTGGTCCTCTTAAGGAGGTGATAGCACAACGAACGAGGCAACCGGACTATAAGCTTTAACACTTTCACTTAGCCATAGGAGTTTGATAGTGGGGCTACTAGATAGCCCCTGGTGGCTCCGCACTCTCCCGATCTCGGGGTGCGTACATGTCTGGCTGGAAAACGGCCCTTCGTTAAGGCGGAGAAATTCTAACATTCCGATAGGTCATTGAGTGGTCGACCAGTCTCACGCTATATCATGACAGTCAGTTCTCGGCTTTCTCTACTGAGGTGCTCGTCCGGATGAACCAGGGCACAATCGCAATAGTTCTCCTGGTGCTGCCTTAGCCGATAAAGTGGAACGTAAGGCACCAAAACATAGGAGCCGAGCAAACCCAACATTTGACCAAAGACAATGATTCGGAGCTGATGCATATAAGGCCAAACTCGGGACGCCGAACACTCCCTAAGGTATTCGGTCTTTATGGTATAAACCGGTCCTAAATAGTGCCCTTTGTAAGAAGCCCCTTGTGTCCAGGTACGTGCATTATTTTGACGTGGCCACATGCCAAGACGTCAGCATCCTTCTCAATTGTACTGAGAATTCGAGGGATGTGTATCGACAAGAGATAGTAAAAAAGGTTTACGCAGGGTCTTAATCTAAAAAGAATCCTTGGAGCGGGTCCCTGCTGCACGTCTGCGCCTGTGTTTCTGTTGTGCCATATCCTGGATGGGTGTAGCACAATGGTCATCTGTAAAAGAGAGGAACTTAGGTGAAAAAGTTGTCGTGCACAAATGTGGTTTTTTAAAGAAACCATGTGTAATTAAAAATGAGTAAAAATTGCCACTTGTCCGCGCGCGTTGAGCCCCTTGTATTTGTAATAGGGGTGTGGCCCTCAATCCGGTATGAATTACATATAGCTGCGCCGGACTCGTCTAACCGTGTCTGTGGTCTTGACGACCTATCGAATGCTTGAGTTTGTGAGGCCGTTTTTAGTGTGCGGCTGCTAAGGCAATCACATTCTTTTCGGCACGCAAAGATCGCTCAATATTTCCGTTCACTGTAACGATGCCCCATGGACCGGGCATCTTGAGCGTGAGGGAAGCGTAATGCGGTATTGCATTAAAGCGAGCAAAAGCTTCGCGTCCAAGTAGTGCTTGATAGCCACTTTGGAACGGAGCAATGTGGAAAGTTAAATTTTCGCTATGGAAGTTATTGGGGAAGCCGAATGTAACTTCTAGTAGCAGGAAGCCCGTGCAATGAGCCCCTGGGCCTGACGTTACTCCTTTAATGGTAGTATTGCTGAGGCAAATTTTCATTGGGTCTATTCCCATTTTGCGGATTGTGTCCTGATATATCAGGTTTAGACTGCTGCCACCATCCATCAGGACTCGTGTGAAGTGGTATCCGTCAATTATTGGGTCTAATACCAAGGCAGCCCATCCTGCACGTCGGATACTTGCTGAGTAATCTCGACGGTCAAAGGTGATCGGTTGAAAAGACCAGTAGCAGGACTCCGCGGTGATAGGCCCTTGGACATATTTATCTAGGAGTGCCGCTTTGTTTCTCCCCTTGATCACGTGTAACACGTTTACTGTTTTGACTTCTGGTGGAAATTTCTTTTGTTCCCCAGTGTCTTGCTTGAGAGGCTCATCCTCGTCTTCGCTTGGTGTATCCTCCCCCTTGTGTACGGCGTTGAGCTTGCCGGACTGCTTGAAGACCCAACATTCTCTGTGGGTATGATTAGAGGGTTTACCAGGGGTGCTATGGATCTGACATATTTGGTCCAGAATTTCGGTGAGGCTGGACAGTTCATCTCTGGTGCCTTTAGAGGGTGGCTTTTGCTGACCTAGCCGAGAGCTTCTGAATCCGGCGTTTACCGCCGTGCTCTTTGGGTTGTCTTCTTTATTCCGACGCTTATTATTTTTACTGCGTCGTGATTTCCCGTTTTCATCTCTAACTTCGGATGTACTTGGGTCACTGGTGCCGCATCTGGCTAGCCAGCTGTCCTCACCCGCGCAAAAGCGGGTCATGAGGCTTGTTAATGTTGCCATTGTTCTAGGCTTTTCTTGGCCGAGGTGTCTGGCAAGCCAATCGCCGCGGACGCTATGCTTAAAAGCTGCCAAGGCTTCGGCGTCCGGATAGTCAACTATTTGGTTCTTTTTAGTAAGAAACCTGTTCCAAAGCTTTCGGGCTGACTCTCCGGCTGTTGAGTTATATGACTCAAATCATCCGCATCCGGGGGTCGGACATAAGTCCCTTGAAAATTTGCCCGAAAAGCGTCTTCGAGCTCTTCCCAGCTTCCAATGGAGTTTTCTGGGAGGCTTTTAAGCCAGTGCCGAGCTGGCCCTTTGAGCTTGAGGGGTAAGTACTTGATGGTGTGGAGATTATCTCCTCGAGCCATATGGATATGGAGGATATAGTCCTCAATCCAGACCCCAGGGTCTGTTGTTCCGTCGTATGCCTCTGTGCTTACGGGTTTGAATCCCTCTAGAAATTCATGGTCCAGCACCTCATCGGTGAAACATAGGGGGTGTGCGGCACCCTTGTATCTGGGCGTGCCGCGTTGTTCGGATGTTTGTTGTGTTGCATCGTATGCTGGAGCGCGCTTGCGTGGTCCATAGATGGATCTGGTTGCGCCGTCCTTTTGATGCGAGCCCTCGCGTGGATCGCGTATTTGCTTATGTGTGGCGTTGTTTGCCGCTCTATGTTGGCCGTGAGGACGTCTATCCAGCCAGGTGGCCATTTTAATTTTTGGTTGCGGGGGATCTAAGGCCTCCTCATCGAATTCGGGTAGCAACTTCCGCTTCGGGTAGCTCTTTGGTGAGGCGATTACCGCCATACTTCGCTGCTGTGTTGAGTACTTTACTCCATCTGATTTGGAGTGTGTCTTGCGCCGCCTTGAGCCTTTGCTTCTGCCTTTTTAGACTCCTCGCGGTGGCAACAAGCCTTTGATGGGCATTTTGTTGCTCCGGGCGTCTGTCCGGTGTTATGTCCTCCAGACTGTTGGAAATATGCCCTAGAGGCAATAATAAAAGTATTATTATATTTCATTGTTCATGATAATTGTCTTTTATTCATGCTATAACTGTATTATCCGGAAATCGTAATACACGTGTGAATACTTAGACCACACAATGTCCCTGGTAAGCCTCTAGTTGACCAGCTCGTTGTGATCAACAGATAGTCATGGTTTCCTGACTATGGACATTGGATGTCATTGATAACGGGATCACATCATTAGGAGAATGATGTGATGGACAAGACCCAATCCTAAGCATAGCATAAAAGATCGTGTAGTTCGTTTTGCTAGAGCTTTGCAAGTGTCAAGTATCTCTTCCTTCGACCATGAGATCGTGTAACTCCCGGATACCATAAGAGTGCCTTGGGTATACCAAACGTCACAACGTAACTGGGTGACTATAAAGGTGCATTACAGGTATCTCCGAAAGTAGCTGTTGGGTTGACATGGATCGAGACTGGGATTTGTCACTCTGTATGACGGAGAGGTATCTCTGGGCCCACTCGGTAATGCATCATCATATTGAGCTCAATGTGACCAAGGTGTTGGACACGGGATCATGCATTACGGTACGAGTAAAGTGACTTGCCGGAAACGAGACTGAACAAGGTATTGGGATACCGGCGATCGAGTCTCGGGCAAGTAACGTACCGATTGACAAAGGGAATTGCATACAGGGTTTGATCGAATCCTCGACATAGTGGTTCATCCGATGACAACATCGAGGAGCATGTGGGAGCCATCATGGGTATCCAGATCCCGCTGATGGTTATTGACTGAGAGAGTCTCGGTCATGTCTGCATGTCTCCCGAACCCGTAGGGTCTACACACTTAAGGTTCAGTTACGCTAGGGTTATAGGGATATGTATATGCAGTAACCCGAATGTTGTTCGGAGTCCCGGATGAGATCCCGGACGTCACGAGGAGTTCCGGAATGGTCCGGAGGTAAAGATTTATATATGGGAAGTCCTGTTTCGGGCATCGGGACAAGTTTCGGGGTTATCGGTATTGTACCGGGACCACCGGAAGGGTCCCGGGGGTCCACCGGGTGGGTCCACCTGTCCCGGGGGGCCACATGGGCTGTGTGGGGGTGTGCCTTGGCCTAATGGGCCAAGGGCACCAGCCCCACATAGGCCCATGCGCCTAGGGTTCAAGGGGGGCAAGAGTCCTAGGAGGGTAAGGCACCTCCTAGGTGCCTTGGGGGGGAGGGAAAACCCCCCTTGGCCGCCGCACCCCCTAGGAGATTTGATCTCCTAGGGCCGGCCACCCCCCCTTGGCACCCCTATATATAGTGGGGGAAGAGGAGGGACTTCATACCTGAACGCCCTGGCCTTTGGTTGCCTCCTTCTCCCTCCCCAACACCTCCTCCACCTCCATAGTGCTTAGCGAAGCTCTGCCGGAGTACTGCAGCTCCACCAACACCACGCCGTCGTGCTGCTGCTGGTGCCATCTCCCTCAACCTCTCCTCCCTTCCTTGCTGGATCAAGAAGGAGGAGACGTGGCTGTTCCGTACGTGTGTTGAACGCGGAGGTGCCGTCCGTTCGGCGCAGGTCATCGGTGATTTGGATCACGTCGAGTACGACTACATCATCACCTTGCAAGCTTCCGCACGCGATCTACAAGTGGTATGTAGATGCAAACTCTCTCCCTAGACTCGTTGCTTAGATGAACTCATAGATGGATCTTGGTGAAACCGTAGGAAAAATTTTAATTTTCTGCAACGTTCCCCAACAGTGGTATCAGAGCTAGGTCTATGCGTAGTTCTCTTTGCACGAGTAGAACACAACTTTGTTGTGGGCGTGGATTTTGTCATCTTACTTGCCTCTACTAGTCTTTTCTTGCTCAACAGTATTGTGGGATGAAGCGGCCCGGACCAACCTTACACGTACACTTACGTGAGACCGGTTCCACCGACTGACATGCACAAGTTGCATAAGGTGGCTGGCGGGTGTCTGTCTCTCCCACCTTAGTTGGAGCGGAATCGATGAACAGGGCCCTTATGAAGGGTAAATAGAAGTTGACAAAATCACGTTGTGGTGATTCATAGGTAAGAAAACGTTCTTGCTAGAACCCAATTGCAGCCACGTAAAAGATGCAACAACAATTAGAGGACGTCTAACTTGTTTTTGCAGCGATTGATCATGTGATGTGATATGGCCAGAAGTTGTGATGAATGATGAATTGTGATGTATGAGATCATGTTCTTTGTAATAGGATTCACGACTTGCATGTCGATGAGTATGACAACCGGCAGGAGCCATAGGAGTTGTCATTATTTTTTTGTATGACCTGCGTGTCATTGAATAACGTCATGTAAACTACTTTACTTTATTGCTAAACGTTAGTCATAGAAGTAGAAGTAGTCGTTGGCATGACAACTTCATGAAGACACGATGATGGAGATCATGATGATGGAGATCATGGTGTCAAGCCGGTGACAAGATGATCATGGAGCCCCGAAGATGAAGATCAATGGAGCTATATGATATTGGCCATATCATGTCACAACTATATAATTGCATGTGATGTTTATTATGTATTATGCATCTTGTTTACTTAGGACGACGGTAGTAAATAAGATGATCCCTTATAAAATTTCAAGAAGTGTTCTCCCCTAACTGTGCACCGTTGCTACAGTTCGTCGTTTCTAAGCACCACGTGATGATCGGGTGTGATGGATTCTTACGTTCACATACAACGGGTGTAAGACAGTTTTACACAGCGAAAACACTTAGGGTTAACTTGACGAGCCTAGCATGTGCAGACATGGCCTCGGAACACGGAGACCGAAAGGTCGAACACGAGTCGTATGGAAGATACGATCAACATGAAAATGTTCATCGACGATGACTAGTCCGTCTCACGTGATGATCGGACACGGGCCAGTCGACTCGGATCGTGTAACACTTAGATGACTAAAGGGATGTCTAATCTAAGTGGGAGTTCATAATTTGATTAGAACTTTATTATCATGAACTTAGTCTAAAACCTTTGCAAATATGTCTTGTAGATCAATGGCCAACGCTAATGTCAACATGAACTTCAACGCGTTCCTAGAGAAAACCAAGCTGAAAGATGATGGCAGCAACTATACGGACTGGGTCCGGAACCTGAGGATCATCCTCATAGCTGCCAGGAAACAATATGTCCTAGAAGGACCGCTAGGTGACGCTCCCGTCCCAGAGAACCAAGACATTATGAATGCTTGGCAGTCTCGCGCTGATGATTACTCCCTCGTTCAGTGCGGCATGCTTTACAGCTTAGAACCGGGGCTCCAAAAGCGTTTTGAGCATCACGGAGCATATGAGATGTTCGAAGAGCTGAAACTAGTTTTTCAAGCTCATGCCCGGGTCGAGAGATATGATGTCTCCGACAAGTTCTACAGTTGTAAGATGGAGGAAAACAGTTCTGTCAGTGAGCACATCCTGAAGATGTCTGGGTTGCACAACTGTATGACCCAGCTGAACATTAACCTCCCAGATGAGGCGGTCATTGACAGAATCCTCCAGTCGCTCCCACCAAGCTACAAGAGCTTTGTGATGAACTACAACATGCAGGGAATGGAAAAGACCATTCCTGAAGTGTTCTCGATGCTGAAGTCAGCAGAGGCTGAAATCAAGAAAGAACATCAAGTGTTGATGGTCAATAAGACCACTAAGTTCAAGAAGGGCAAGGGTAAGAAGAACTTCAAGAAGGACGGCAAAGATGTTGCCGCGCCTGGTAAGCCAGTTACCGGGAAGAAGTCAAAGAATGGACCCAAGCCTGAGACTGAGTGCTTTTATTGCAAGGGGAAGGGTCACTGGAAGCGGAACTGCCCCAAATACTTAGCGGATAAGAAGGCCGACAACACCAAAGGTATATTTGATATACATGTGATTGATGTGTACCTTACCAGTACTCGTAGTAACTCCTGGGTATTTGATACCGGTGCCGTTGCTCATATTTGTAACTCACAGCAGGAGCTGCGGAATAAACGGAGACTGGCGAAGGACGAGGTGACGATGCGCGTCAGGAATGGTTCCAGAGTCGATGTGATCGCCGTCGGCACGCTGCCTCTACATTTACCTACGGGATTAGTTTTGAACCTTAATAATTGTTATTTAGTGCCAAGTTTGAGCATGAACATTGTATCTGGATCTCGTTTAATACGAGATGGCTACTCATTTAAGTCTGAGAATAATGGTTGTTCGATTTATATGAGAGATATGTTTTATGGTCATGCTCCGATGGTCAATGGTTTATTCTTAATGAATCTCGAGCGTAATATTACACATGTTCATAGTGTAGATGCCAAAAGATTTAAAGTTGATAACGATAGTCCCACATACTTATGGCACTGCCGCCTTGGTCACATTGGTGTCAAGCGCATGAAGAAGCTCCATGTCGATGGACTTTTAGAGTCTCTTGATTATGAATCGTTTGACACGTGCGAACCATGCCTCTTAGGCAAAATGACCAAGACTCCGTTCTCCGGAACAATGGAGCGAGCAACCAACTTGTTGGAAATCATACATACCGATGTGTGCGGTCCAATGAGCGTTGAGGCTCGCGGAGGATATCGTTATGTTCTTACCCTCACAGATGACTTGAGTAGATATGGGTATGTCTACTTAATGAAACACAAGTCTGAGACCTTTGAAAAGTTCAAGGAATTTCAGAATGAGGTGGAGAATCAACGTGACCGAAAGATAAAATTCTTACGATCAGATCGTGGAGGAGAATACTTAAGTCACGAATTTGGTACACACTTAAAGAAATGTGGAATCGTTTCACAGCTCACGCCGCCTGGAACACCTCAGCGAAACGGTGTGTCCGAATGTCGTAATCGCACTCTATTGGATATGGTGCGGTCTATGATGTCTCTTACCGATTTACCGCTATCATTTTGGGGATACGCTCTAGAGACAGCTACATTCACTTTAAATAGGGCACCGTCTAAATCCGTTGAGACGACACCGTATGAATTATGGTTTGGAAAGAAACCTAAGCTGTCGTTTCTAAAAGTTTCGGGATGCGAAGCTTATGTCAAGAAACTTCAACCTGAAAAGCTCGAACCCAAGTCGGAAAAATGCGTATTCATAGGATACCCTAAGGAAACTATAGGGTATACCTTCTACTTAAGATCCGAAGGCAAGATTTTTGTTGCCAAGAACGGATGCTTTCTGGAAAAAGAGTTTCTCTCGAAAGAAGTAAGTGGGAGGAAAGTAGAACTCGATGAAGTACTACCTCTTGAGCGGGATAGTGACGCAGCACAGGAAACCGTTCCTGTGATGCCCACACCAACTGAAGAGGAATACCATGATAATGATCAAAGTACTTCGGATCAAGTTACTGCTGAACTTCGTAGGTCCACAAGGACACGTTCCGCACCAGAATGGTACGGCAACCCTGTCCTGGAAATCATGTTGTTAGACAACAATGAACCTTCGAACTATGAAGAAGCAATGACGGGCCCGGATTCCAACAAATGGCTTGAAGCCATGAAATCCGAGATAGAATCCATGTATGAAAACAAAGTATGGACTTTGACAGACTTGCCCGATGATCGGCGAGCGATAGAAAACAAATGGATCTTTAAGAAGAAGACGGACGCGGATGGTAATGTTACCATCTATAAAGCTCGACTTGTCGCTAAGGGTTATCGACAGGTTCAAGGGATTGACTACGACGAGACATTCTCTCCCGTAGCGAAGCTAAAGTCTGTCCGAATCATGTTAGCAATTGCCGCATACTATGATTATGAGATATGGCAGATGGACGTCAAAACAGCATTCCTTAACGGGCATCTTAAGGAAGAACTGTATATGATGCAGCCGGAAGGTTTTGTCGATCCTCAGAACGCTAACAAAGTATGCAAGCTCCAGCGATCCATTTATGGACTGGTGCAAGCATCTCGGAGTTGGAACATTCGCTTTGATGAGATGATCAAAGCGTTTGGATTTATACAGACTTATGGAGAAGCCTGCGTTTACAAGAAAGTGAGTGGGAGCTCTGTAGCATTTCTCATATTATATGTAGATGACATACTCCTGATGGGAAATAATATAGAATTTCTGGACAGCATTAAGGCCTACTTGAATAAGTGTTTTTCAATGAAGGACCTTGGAGAAGCTGCTTATATATTAGGCATCAAGATCTATAGAGATAGATCGAGACGCCTCATAGGTCTTTCACAAAGTACATACCTTGATAAGATTTTGAAGAGATTCAGAATGGATCAGTCCAAGAAGGGGTTCTTGCCTATGTTACAAGGTATGAGACTGAGCTCAGCTCAGTCACCGACCACGGCAAAAGATAAAGAAGAGATGAGTGTCATCCCCTATGCTTCAGCCATAGGATCTATTATGTATGCCATGCTGTGTACCAGACCCGATGTAGACCTTGCCGTAAGTTTGGTAGCAAGATACCAAAGTAATCCCGGCAAGGAACACTGGACAGCGGTCAAGAATATCCTGAAGTACCTGAAAAGGACAAAGGACATGTTTCTCGTTTATGGAGGAGACGAAGAGCTCGTCGTAAAGGGTTACGTCGACGCTAGCTTCGACTCAGATCCGGATGACTCTAAGTCACAAACCGGATACGTGTATATGTTGAATGGTGGAGCAGTAAGCTGGTGCAGCTGCAAGCAGAGCGTCGTGGCGGGATCTACGTGTGAAGCGGAGTACATGGCAGCCTCGGAGGCAGCACATGAAGCGATTTGGGTGAAGGAGTTCATCACCGACCTAGGAGTCATACCCAATGCGTCGGGGCCGATCAAACTCTTCTGTGACAACACTGGAGCTATTGCCCTCGCAAAGGAGCCCAGGTTTCACAAGAAGACCGGGCACATCAAGCGTCGTTTCAACTCCATCCGTGAAAATGTTCAAGATGGAGACATAGAGATTTGCAAAGTGCACACGGATCTGAATGTCGCAGATCCGCTGACTAAACCTCTCTCGCGTGCAAAACATGATCAACACCAGAACTCTATGGGTGTTCGATTCATCACAATGTAACTAGATTAGTGACTCTAGTGCAAGTGGGAGACTGTTGGAAATATGCCCTAGAGGCAATAATAAAAGTATTATTATATTTCATTGTTCATGATAATTGTCTTGTATTCATGCTATAACTGTATTATCCGGAAATCGTAATACACGTGTGAATACTTAGACCACACTATGTCCCTGGTAAGCCTCTAGTTGACCAGCTCGTTGTGATCAACAGATAGTCATGGTTTCCTGACTATGGACATTGGATGTCGTTGATAACGGGATCACATCATTAGGAGAATGATGTGATGGACAAGACCCAATCCTAAGCATAGCATAAAAGATCGTGTAGTTCGTTTTGCTAGAGCTTTGCAAGTGTCAAGTATCTCTTCCTTCGACCATGAGATCGTGTAACTCCCGGATACCGTAAGAGTGCCTTGGGTATACCAAACGTCATAACGTAACTGGGTGACTATAAAGGTACATTACAGGTATCTCCGAAAGTAGCTGTTGGGTTGACACGGATCGAGACTGGGATTTGTCACTCCGTATGATGGAGAGGTATCTCTGGGCCCACTCGGTAATGCATCATCATATTGAGCTCAATGTGACCAAGGTGTTGGACACGGGATCATGCATTACGGTACGAGTAAAGTGACTTGCCGGAAACGAGACTGAACAAGGTATTGGGATACCGACGATCGAGTCTCGGGCAAGTAACGTACCGATTGACAAAGGGAATTGCATACAGGGTTTGATCGAATCCTCGACATAGTGGTTCATCCGATGACAACATCGAGGAGCATGTGGGAGCCATCATGGGTATCCAGATCCCGCTGATGGTTATTGACTGAGAGAGTCTCGGTCATGTCTGCATGTCTCCCGAACCCGTAGGGTCTACACACTTAAGGTTCAGTTACGCTAGGGTTATATGGATATGTATATGCAGTAACCCGAATGTTGTTCGGAGTCCCGGATGAGATCCCGGACGTCACGAGGAGTTCCGGAATGGTCCGGAGGTAAAGATTTATATATGGGAAGTCCTGTTTCGGGCATCGGGACAAGTTTCGGGGTTATCGGTATTGTATCGGGACCACCGGAAGGGTCCCGGGGGTCCACCGGGTGGGTCCACCTGTCCCGGGGGGCCACATGGGCTGTGTGGGGGTGCGCCTTGGCCTAATGGGCCAAGGGCACCAGCCCCACATAGGCCCATGCGCCTAGGGTTCAAGGGGGGCAAGAGTCCTAGGAGGGTAAGGCACCTCCTAGGTGCCTTGGGGGGAGGGAAAACCCCCCTTGGCCGCCGCACCCCCTAGGAGATTTGATCTCCTAGGGCCGGCCACCCCCCCTTGGCACCCCTATATATAGTGGGGGGAGAGGAGGGACTTCATACCTGAACGCCCTGGCCTTTGGTTGCCTCCTTCTTCCTCCCCAACACCTCCTCCACCTCCATAGTGCTTAGCGAAGCTCTGCCGGAGTACTGCAGCTCCACCAACACCACGCCGTCGTGCTGCTGCTGGTGCCATCTCCCTCAACCTCTCCTCCCTTCCTTGCTGGATCAAGAAGGAGGAGACGTGGCTGTTCCGTACGTGTGTTGAACGCGGAGGTGCCGTCCGTTCGGCGCAGGTCATCGGTGATTTGGATCACGTCGAGTACGACTACATCATCACCTTGCAAGCTTCCGCACGCGATCTACAAGTGGTATGTAGATGCAAACTCTCTCCCTAGACTCGTTGCTTAGATGAACTCATAGATGGATCTTGGTGAAACCGTAGGAAAAATTTTAATTTTCTGCAACGTTCCCCAACACAGACTATTATCCTTGACAGAGTTGGTTTGTTCGGTTTGATTCTCCGCGTTGCCGTGGTCCGGCAGTGGTTCGCCCTGCTCTAACGCTGGGTCTATATGATCATTATTTTTGTCAAGGTGGGATTTGGGGCGGCGCTTACGCCGCCGCTTTGACTGCTTCTCGAGGGGACAACCCTTCATTGCGTCCTTCCGTTCCCCGTCATCGTTTTCCTTTGGTGTGTCCACCATGTATACGTCATGTGATGAGGTGGACGTCCAGTGCCCTATGGGCAGTGGTTCCTCTTTGTCTCTCGCATCATCGTCCATACCGTTGATGTTTTCGGAGTCGAAGTCGAGCCTGTTGGTTAAGTCATCGACAGTGGCTACTAAGTGGGTGGTGGGTGGGTCGCGAATTTCTTCGTCGTCTGCATCCCAGTCCTGCCGGACATAGTTCGGACAGGATCCTCCTGATAAGGAGAGAGACCTTAACGAGTTCAGTATGTCGCCAAAGGGCGAGTGCTGAAAAATATCCACAGAGGTAAATTCCATGATCGGCGCCCAATCAGAGAATTGCAATGCCGTGGTCATAATCATACCCCAAGTTAAAAAATAAGCCAATGGCTTTCATATTCTAGCAATATGTCATGGTTCAAACATCATGTAACAATGAGAGGAAAACAACTATGACGGCGCCTACTCATATTCTACCATAGCACTTACTACTACTGCTCTCATATCAACTCTAAGCAATAATATGCGTTGTTATAAAAATCTTGTAAACGAGAGTAACATATAGAAATCATGGTGTTATGCTCATAATATGTATTCTAACAATCATTAGATGCCAATTGTTCTCATATCAACTCTAACAATAACATGTGTGGTCATAAAAATCTAGGAAATGAGAGGAACATATAGCAATGATGTGGTTATAGACATGCTATGCATTCTAAATTTGTAACAAATGAACAGGAAGTCGTATTCATAAGGTAAAGATGAGATGAGATAGAACAATTACACGATGATAGATTCCACCAATATAGGTAGCCAATCTGTGCGTCGACCGCGTAAACGATGCCATCGTGCACTATAGCATCAGACAGAAATGTTTCCTCAACAGGATTGATGATGAGCCATAACCATGTATGGTGAACGGATTCCAGATAGACTAATCCCTTGTTGAACAAGGCAATGAGCTTGTAATCCATGTAGTCTTCTGATGGTGTGGGCACTTTGCAGATTACAACTTTCTGCAAATAGAGGTCGAGCCAAAAGCTTGACGCGTCTCCTGCGTAGTAGGCAAGAGTGTCCGGCAGGCCGCGAGGCTTGATGGCGGCGGTATCCAACGATGGAAGGGTGATCTCTCGCTGGGTGTAGATATCCACGAGACGCCACAGACTACCGGTGTGGTGGATGAGGACGATCCAGTTGGCCTTCATGCCCGCCCAGTAGTGGCCGCACATGAAGGACAGGTGGATGGCTAGTGGTAGCATGTCGAGGGGCACCACGGCAACCTCCGTAGGATCGTCAAGTCGGTGTCTGGTCCACCCGCGAGGATCGGGCATCAGCAAGCAGGGTGTGTTGAAAAGAGCCGGCCGGTTGCAGACGAGTAGACGGTACAAAGACACCGAGCATGCGGCCAGACGGACGGTGCTGAGTAGGTCCATACGACTACAGATCTGCTCCAAGAGAACATCAGGGAGGGAATTCCAATCGCGGCTCTGCGTGTCAGTCGGTTCTGCATTGGGGTTTTCGGTGCCTGCGAGCCAGCGGGGAAGTGGATTCGGGAGGGCGAGCGAAGAAGCTTCTCCTCGTGTGGCCGAGCAGTGAGCGGGGGGGTATGTTACGCGCGAGCTACCAAGGAATATGGTGCGGGCGGGCGAGCAGTGAGCGGGGGTAAATGGTGTGCGGCCGACGATGGGGAAGAGAGGAGGAAGAAGAAGAGAGGAGGAAGAAGAGTGGAAGACGGGGAAGAAAGTGCATTCAATCTCAATTCTACTACTCCCTCCGTCTAGGTGTGTAAGTCACCTTACGAAAACCAAATAATCCCAAAACACTTAGGCACCGTACATTAACTCCCTTCTCGTTTTTTGTTTTGTGGCATATCAACCAATAAGATATGTGGGCTGTGCATGCTTTCGATGACTTGAGACTACCAAACATAACCGACTGATTTAGTAACACCAACACGCTGGTTCAGCTTATTAATTACGTGTTCCATCTGCTGCAGTGTGTATTTTCACTTCACTGCGAAGACTAGTTGAATAGTTCTCTCTGACCGAGATGGGGAATAAATGGATCATGAGGACTTCCTTTCTACAGTATCCCTATGCCTCTACGCTCACTTCACTCATTTTGCTCCGTACCTAGTCACTTGTTGAAATCTATAGCCAAATGGACATGTCAATGGGAGGGAGTAAGCCCCATGCATGCATGCATGCATGCATGCATGCAACATGCAACACTCACACATACACATGGATGCACGCAACACTCACGCACCCATGCGGCACACAGCACACGATGCAACACACATGCTCACGCTCAAGTGCTCAACCTACTCCCTACGTCCAAGAAAGACTGTACATTTAGAGATTTACACATTGACCAGGGCATAATTAACGCCCAAAAGTAGCAGACTTATGTGTGCATGTGACCATTGAGATAAGAAGATTAAATGAAGGCCGTTGCATGCTGTAATTAAGGATAGACATGTAGCCTATACCTACAGCACAAGTTGGTGCATTAGTCAATCAATTAAAGGCTAAACACATTGGAAGTGTAGATGTACATCATGTAGTACACTCTTTGTTGGAAGACCGAGGGAGGACACGTGCATGCACTCACATACACAGCCAGGGCGGTTCGCGCACAAGGGTTGGACTCGTGTCGCGCCTGCATAAAGTTTTGTTTAACCGATTTCTTTGCTCTGCCAACTGACAGGTGGGACCCAGAAACCAGGTGACAATTTAACCAGTCAACAAAGTGCCACGTTGACTATGTGGCCGGTCAGTAGGGTGCAATACGGTGCTCTACGATGAGCTAGTGATCGCATAATCGCCGCAAAACTATATATAGTGACCGTAAACAGCATAATGTTACATACGTTGACCGCCAGTGTATTTTTCTTGTTTCAAATTAAGCCATATTAATCGGAAAGGAAGCAGTATGGACTACTACTACTAGTACTAGTACTGCTTTGATGTGTCCCGTCAACTCGCCGAACGAGGAGAAGCTTGCTTACTACACCTCTCCCTCGCCCACGCGTGTGGTGGTTCGCAGGACAAGGAGAGGGTTTTGACTACAGCGCCCTCTCCCTCTCCCTCTCCCTTGCCCTCGCCCTCACGGTGGACATGCAGTAGTTCAATCGGTGTCAGATTGCCAGAAGCATATTGTACTATAGTATCATCATTGTTGGACCTTCCGAAGAGGCGAAGAGCCAAGTGCAAGGTTCACACGAGTACGAACTGTTGAACCTCCCGAAGAGGCAAAGAGCCAAGCACAAGGTTTTATAGGAGTTGTCGTCCTAGTAGGAGTGTACTAGTACAACTATAGCAAACGATGCTACTGTATGATGCCGCCACATCACGTATATCCAAAGCTGTGCCACCTTTTTTTCTCAAAGAGCATGTTGGAGCCCGTGCAACAACCACACAAGTTGCACGTACACATAACACATTTACTAGTAATAAATTCTAAAGGACAAATGCCAGTATGCCGCACAAGTTCATCTCCAACTCATGTGATAAATTTGTGCACGACTAGTCTACATATATTCATAGCGCTACCGTTCACAATTACCGTACTCCACATACACGTTATAGATGGGCTACATGTCCTCCTCCAGGTTCCAGTTCCAGGTGTTCTTCATGGATGGCATGATCCATAGCGGTGGGCAACGGGAATCATTGTCGCAGCTTTCTACTCTGGTTCCACACGATGGAGACTCATCCAAGCTGAAGCGGCATAAATCAGGGATAGTGTGTCCCAGCATGTCATTCATCCGGCGGTGCGCACTGAAGACACAACCATGCTTCATGAACAGCAGGCCTTTCGTGTCGTGCACGGAAGGTGGCATCCGCTTCACAATGGGGTAGCTGTCCCCGATGAAAAGCGAGTACTCTCCAAGAGTGTTCCTCGGCACCCACGTAGCATCACGGGGGTCGAACTCGGCGCCGTTCATCTGGTACACGCGGCATCCCAGATCTGGACACATGGTGACGTACATAGTCAAGGTCCATGCATAATAATGTTGTGCTCAAATGTGGCGGTCAGTAATACTGTGCAATAGATAGTACTACTCCAGTATAGAGGAAGTAAAATAACCGGCTTATTATATATAGCCACTCTTGGCTACATGGATGAGATAGTAAGACATGGAAAAACAAAAATGGTGGCAGCTAGTGGGTTCAAGTCTTCAAGGGCCTAGCTAGCTATGCGCGTCCTCCAAGGTAAAAAGTACTCCTACTAGTACTACAAAGTATACTACTGGTACAACAATGAAAGAGAAGGCGAGAGGGTTAAAAAATGGAATACCTGGGTAGATGGTGACGGTCCGATCATGGTAGATTATGTGACCATGTTGCACATCAGTGGTACCATGGGTAACGAATACTAAGATAGTTGATCCCAATATGCCAAAGTCAGCTACAAGGTTCCAGGTTAGACCGAATCGCGGATGCAAATGCACATCCAAGATCGCCGATCTTATTTTGATCGGGGGATGACTGGTCCCTGCAAACTAATGGAGTACCATTAGGGATGCAAATGATGGTTTATGCATTCCGTTTATAATCTCCCGTACCGTAGGATGTCAACCAGATGAAACAAGTCCCCTGGCTTGTCACCGCTAAGATGCGTCCTAGATGGCGCACGGCGTCTTCGAACATGTAGGGGTACAAATCTGCCGCCGCCAATATGCACCAGCCTTTGCTGTTACTGCCTCCTGCATTGATGGCAATCCTTATGTTGAACACCGCGATGAGATAGTAATCATCGTAGCCATGTCGCTTTGTCGGCGGGTCCGCAATTGCTATCTTCTTCAATCTCATGTAGGCATCATCATACGTATTCTTGCCCAGACAGTCCGGAAGGCCGATCCCAATGGTGGAGAAGGGGTCTACCGGAACGGCCGCACTGCTATGGATGTTGTGCAAAATGATGGTGGTATCCGGCCGGAGGTATGCAAGCCAATCTTCGTTGGCACCGACCCAGACCTATATATAAGACGGTGGGCAGCGGAGAAATTACGGGATGGAAATGGAATAACTATGTACTACATGATCAAACTCCATTACTGACTTGCTCATCGGACAAAATCCGAATACCTCTCAACGTCGGCAACTCTAGCGGAGTCAACGTGCAACCATGGCCAGGGAGCGGTGGACTGTTCGAAGGATTGTCCCATAGAAGAACCTTCTCCTCGAGGATGCATGTAAGACCAACAAGCATGGCCTGTTTAAGCAACGTCTTGAAAAAGTTGGTGCAGGAAGCACCGAGTCTTGCGGCAGTGAGGACGTCAGAGTGGCGTGCGATTTCTCCCACGGGATCGTCGTCCAAGGTCTCCTAGCCCCGACGAGGAGGAGAACCGCCTGGCGAATCCATGGGAGCAGCGACGAACTGCCTTCTCTTCGGGGGGAGGGGAACTGGCGAGGAGGAGAAAAGAGCGTAGTAACCGTAGGGCCTCGTCCCTTCCAACTGTAGATCGTTCCTCAGCGAAGGGGTGAGGCTATTATTTACT
This sequence comes from Triticum dicoccoides, assembly GCF_002162155.2. Classification (NCBI taxonomy): domain Eukaryota; kingdom Viridiplantae; phylum Streptophyta; class Magnoliopsida; order Poales; family Poaceae; genus Triticum; species Triticum dicoccoides. The sequence continues at coordinate 90,930,174 of NC_041390.1, forward strand.
AGTACTCCCTCCGATTCTTTTTACTCTGCGCATAAGAGCAGACCCGGATACCAAGGCAGGGGCTCGCTGGATGCTTTCTGGACGGAAATACCCCTGGCACATGGATGGGAGGAGTTAGCAGCTATAAATGCCCCATGCAGCCCATTGGTTGTCCACCCGCGTTCTCCTCTCTCTGCATGCTGCATGGATGTCTCCCTCTCTCTCACATGACTGCATGCGGTTGCGCTGGCCTATGAGAAGCTCGTGTGGAGATAGCAATATTCTCTCCAGAAGTGATTTTTTTGAAAGAAAGGGATTATGGAACGTTATGGGATTGCATTATACTGTAAATAATAGCACTAGTAAGAAATTTTTGGCACTAGGTAGTAGTTTTTGGCGTGGATTAAGAAATTTTGGGTATGTTTTTGCCATTTTTTGTACACGCCAACTAGTGTCAAAAAACGTCTTACATTATGTGACGGAGGAGTACGTACTTGTACTGTAGCAGTACTAGTACTACTTTTCTCAACTAGTAGTGCGATGTGCTGTACTTCTAGTCTAGTCTAGTATAGTGCACCAGTTTTGAACTCTTGAATCTCAGGGCCAAGGAGCTACAGTTGGAAGTGGACGGTACTACTGTTCTCTAGAACCATCGTTGTACTATCAATGCAGGGGAAGTACACCTGCGTAGTGGCCTAGTGGGTACTCTCGGTGCTCTATTCAGCCGCTCCTCTCACGTAGCTGGCCTACTCAGCCGCTCCTCTCACGCACACACTAGCAGCCTGTTTATCAGCGACGGTTACTGCGGGGGCAGAACATTTGAGTTATTGATACAGTGAGACTAGGCTTTTCGCTTCCATTTGTGGAGGTGTAATGGATCTCGTCGAACTTTGTGAGTAGTTCCTTCTTTATGAATGAGATGAAGCAAAGCTTTTGCCTCCGTTTCAAAAAAACATGGCAAGAGGAATTTCTTTTATAGTAGAGCCTATAATGGAGTGAAGTCCATGCATGCAACGCCACAAGCTACAGAGTAGTAGTAGAGCACTTTACGTACAGAGCCATATTGCACAGTTCCCAATGCCCCACTAGGCTTTTCCGGCTCCTCGGGCTTAATTGGGAGGCGCTAGTTTAAATATGCTACTAGCTAGAAGCTGCAAGCGAGGTGCGGCTAGGGCGAGCACGTGAGCCACGGGATGCTGGGAAGGAAAACCCGTTCACGTGGCTAGGCTATCCAGTGCACCCAGATTGTGGGGCCGCACGTCCGTTTGACTTCAAAACACCAAACTACCCGTGTAAAATATTGGCTCGCAGCGAAGTGTAGTAGTACTATTTTTTTAAAGGCCGACGTGCGTTCGGCCGGGATCGAACCCACAAAACGAGGTATACACTCCCGCGACCACTAGTAGTACTCGTTGGAGTACAACGCAGCCTAGAATCGCCTTTTGTCGCTAGTAGTACGTACATTGTTCCTTACAAGAAACCCCTAAGAGCATGGTTAATAGTATAGCCAGCTACTGGCTATAAGCCAGTGCCATGTCATCTACATCCCATCTTATAGCCAACATGTAGTAGTAGTTTATTTCTTATAGCCCGCTGACTCAGCTCTATTGTACTTGCTCTAATAATGCAAGAAACCACTAAAATGCCAAGAAACTACTACCACTTGCATACATGGCAGACTTAAGATAAGACTACCTTATCAACCATTGTACATGCTCTTACCAACAAAAATCCTCGAGTGACCTCCTACTTCCGGCCCGTCCACCTAGTCATCCTCGGCCATGGGATGCAGCTACCACCGCTGGCAGAAGGCGAGGTCAAAACCGCCGGCGGTGCGGAGCCCATGTTGCGGCAGCCCGGATGCCAGCTCCGTACGGCGCTCGCGAGCGCTAGCTAGCCAAGATAGCTCCATCCAGCTGCTTGTCTGCAAGGTTTGCTAGCTAGATTGGCAAGGCAGTGCGGCGGCTTGCTCGCGTGCCGCGCTAAGGCCAGCCATCTGGCTCGAGTGAAGGCCAGCGCGGCTGCTTGCTCGCTCGTGAGTCACGCTCGGGCCAGCCCGCCAACCCGTGCGGAGGCCAGCGCGGCGTCTGGCCTGTCCGGTGGAGCGGTGGCCAACTCGCTCATCGCCGGCGCCACCGACGAACATGCATCAGTACTGTTTGAAGTAATGTTCAGGAAAAATAATGATTTGAGGGGGAATAACAGGATAGAAGGTCAGATGTGGGTCCCTCGTGTCAACGGTCAAACAAAATGTGTTGGTTTAAGCTGCCTCGTCAGCACGGACATGTGGGCCAACCCTGTCATAAATGGGTTTAAACAAACCTAATCGGTAGGAGTACTACGTAGTTTTTGGCATGGATTAAGAAATTTTGGGTATGTTTTTGCTATTTTTTGTATAATCGATTCCTCCCAGGGTTGGTTGAAAGTGGTAGTTTTTTGTTAAATACTCTACATATTGTAACTAGGAGTGAAAGTTAAGCTCTGGAAGCCAATAAGAAAGGCTAGTTACATAGTGCATATGTGTACATGATTGAAAGTAAATATCAACCATGAGTGACTAATATCTTGATGGAAAACTCAAAACTATGGAATACTAGGAAAAGAAATGCATGGTTGGAAATACTAGCAATGTTCATGTCCGTTGCAACGAATCATAATTAGAATAATACTTATTCACAAACTTGGTACAAAACACTCTAATTTTGATATACATATGTCACTAGAGATATATTATGTTTCAATTAGAATATATTCCTTGGGCTGTTTTGGTGAGGTCAGGGAGGGATGTGGTTGGTTTTAAGATACTAATTATGAGTTTTTCTGCAAATTGGTAGACAAGTGGGTGTTGGTGAGAAAAGGCAACAACTTACCTCAGAATCGTTAGATGTAGATCTAATGGTCAGAAACGACGGATGGCAGACACACCAGCATCACCAACTTAGTCTTGTGTAGGAGTACTAGCAAGATCCGTGCATTGCACGAAACATCAAGATGCATTTTTTTATAAAACACTTGTTGTGATTGACCCTTGCGGGAGTAATCCCATGTGTAAAAACTAATGACATCTGGAGAAATATGAGATAAGGTGAAGAGGAGTGGGGTGTGGTGGTGGTTGGTGGTCGAACTGAGCGGAGGCATGGGGATTGACGACGTCGGCAGCGGCCACCAGGCCAGTTTGTTCGAGAGGCTTCCTTTCTTAATTGCTCAACAATGAGGTTTGTTGGAGATAAGGATGAATGAGGGAAGGCCTTGTCTGCAAATGTGGAGAGGGGTGCGGGTATCTTTTAGTTTAATTTCCATCCGTCAGATATAGATCAGACGGTCTATATTGCAAGATGGCACACGTACCATCATCACCAACTCGGTTTTTATAAGAGAAGAGATATAAGTATGGAGATACAAACGTATTATCGATACTTGCTTCCGTAAACTAGCATCTACATTCCATTCAATGCCTCGGCATGTGGGCCCTTAGCACAATGACTTCTCGACTGTGTAAAATGAAGATTTTCCCGTCGCCGACAAGGAGGGGGTGACGGCGGCGTGATTTTTGGCTTGCTCTAGTCCTAGTAGTCATACTAGGTGGTCTAAGCACGTGTAGATTTATTCTTTTTCACGTCTCGTGTTTGCCGTACTGCCATGACTCTTCATGAATAGACAGTAAGTTATTCATGGGGAAACCCTTGTTGAGCATGTTTGCGAGAGAGGGAGAGAGAGAGAGAGCGTGTGTGATATGTTAGAGACTGAGGCAATGATAACAGATTCTTTGTGTCTATGTGTGTGGAGGATAGAGAGAGACATGTACATGGGGCTTTGTGTTGTGTAACGTGGAGACACATATACATAATTAGAGAGTGAGTGTGTGAGATACACATGCAGACATGAGGAGAGATGAGGATCCAGGTAAATGGGTGTTTGTGCGTGTATGTGTGTGTTTGTGCATGTGTTTGTGTGTGAGAGGGAGAGAGTGTATGTGGAGTAGAGAGACCACTGATGATGTAAACCTAGTATAAGGGAAGGGGGAATGGTGTGACATGTGTAGTAGCGAGATAGCACGGGTGCGGGC
>NC_041390.1:90934633-90936027 GCF_002162155.2 Triticum dicoccoides
GAGAGAGAGAGAGAGAGAGAGAGAGAGAGAGAGAGAGAGAAAGAGAGAGAGAGAGAGGGCGAGAGGGGTCATTTGTGTCCATAAATGGCGTATAGATAGGGAGACAATGTTGATGTTGTCCGAAATTGGCCTATGAACGGAGACGCAAGGGAAGCGAGTCATCGTGTGTGTGATAGGGACTTCATGAGAGAGCTAGAATAGATGGTGTAGAGAACAATGTGCGAAATCAAGAACGATTATACATTAGGGAGCTATGCAAAGAGTCACGACATCTATGTATACAGGGAAGGAGCTGGGGCGGGTCCGCATGTGGGAGAGATAGAAAGAGGAGAGTGGTGCACAAGGAGATAAAGTGTGCTTGTTTGCAGTGGGGGTGGTGTGTGAGGTGAGTGCGCGAGAACCACATAACTAGGGAGATAGACGTTTGGGGCGACATTTTGTGTGTATGAGAAATATACACTCTACATAGTGTGTGTGCTTGGGTAAGAGAGATAGCGGGAGGCCTAGAGAGTGAGGGAAGAGATGTGTGCATGCCCGAGAGACAAAGTGATAGAGACCTATGTTGGGGTCCGAACTTTACAAGAGAGAGGGGTGTTAATGTGCTCGTGTGTTGGTGTTTGGGGGAGAGAACGACTTCTCTGTGTGTGTGGGGGGGGGGTTGAGTTCAGATAAAGAGTGAGGTGTCTATATTTGAGGGACTTTAGCATAATTGAGATATTGTGCACTCATGGTTGATCAATTTGTTTCACAGTTTGTACTATGAGATAACGATACTTTTGAACATGCGTGATATACCTTGATGTACCAGAATTACAAACCTAAGATTGGAATTTTGGAATTCGACTCCATCATTAGCTTTTGTAATTCATTTAAACGGAGGTACATTTTTTAAGCCGGGATTTCGTGATTTCAAATTCATATATCAAACCTAGAGATATGCACATACGGGCATGTTCAAACTTTATAATCATCCACTTTATTCATACACATACACATTTTTGCTTTTGTCATCATATTTAGGATAAACACATTTGGAATTTCATTTGAATTGGACCGTATGATGGTATTTGCTTGTAGTAGCTCAATGATCCATATTTGAACTGAATGGACAATCTAAGTTTCGAGTTGGAGACATTGATTTTCAGAACTTGCACATTTTTTGCATGCAAAACAAACAAATTGTCGGCCATGATATCATAGTCGGTCGTACGAGAGCAGAATACTTATAATTTTAGGTGCCAAAAGCTTTCAAACTTCTCGCTGACATCGAAATATCACGCGCCCGAAAGTTTAGCCCTGCAATATTCCTGTTTTACCCCTGCCACATGAACGGAAAAGGGCTGCTTTGGTAACTCCATTGTTTTCCCCTCTTTGCCCCCCAACATTCTTCCCCA
>NC_041390.1:90936336-91003586 GCF_002162155.2 Triticum dicoccoides
AAGCCGCCGAATCTAGTCCTCCGCCGCAGCGGTGGACCTCACACCCTGCCAGATCTACCTTCCGCACCTTGGAACCCCCAACTGCCAACTCACCACTTCACCGGAGCCGCTTCAGCGACTGGCTTGTCCACCGCTCCAGATCTCCTTGACCGCCATCATGGTCCACCGCACCGGATCTTCTTAATCGGCACCCTCGTCCACCACAGCGTAGGCCCTTCACTAACTCCCTCGTCTGCCCCTTCGCTGGCCCTTCATACAAGCCCTCGTCCGCCGCAACAGATCCGCCTCACCGAAAGCACTGTACAACGCGCCCGCCGAAGCCTTCGTCCACTGCACCAGACCCGCTCCATGGACGCCATATTCAACTCCACCGGCCCTGCTTTACCGACGCCGCAGCATCATCAGGTTATTTCAATTTGTACTCCTTCGATTTTTCTCTTTATCGTGCAACTGTTCACTTACCACAGATGAGCTTTCTTGTATGTCGACAGGCGCCACAACCATAGCACCGGAGCCGCTTCAGCAATGGCGACAGCCGGCCCAAACTCAACCGCAACACGAGCACCATCGATGATCCTTAGCTATCAAGTATGACAACGATACCCATACGCCGCCGAGAATCAGGTACTATTATCCAACGGCCGGCGCCTACGTTCACTTTCCTAGCATAAGCACCGCACCTTTGAATTTCTTCAGGGCATCATTCAGTTTTTCATGAGACGCGTTATTCTGCTTGCACCTGTAGGGCCATACTTCTGGCAGTGAACATGTTACATGTGCTAAATTACATACCAGTGCACATATAGTTAATATGCTTTAGTTTTGTTCTGATGCCACCTGTTGGTTCCATCAGACTACTTAATGTTCTCTATGCTTAATTACACATCAGCAAACTAGCATGTGGTTCCGCTGCTTTTTGTTCGTTTTACCCTACATTTTCTGATGCTAGCTATTACATCATTGCTCCGAGCCTATGTTCATTACTTGTTTGTGTGTTCTTGATCTTCCCAAGTTGCATGACTAATTTGGTGCTTCTATTAATTATGGAGCTGCCAACCCCATCAAGCAAAATATTTGTTCTTTTGGGGCTGGCACCTCGAACAAGCATAAAAATAGAGGGAAGCAGATATACTCCCTCCGATTCTATTTACTCTACCCATAACTCTTGACCCGCATACCAAGGAGAGCACTGGTTTAATTTTTCTAGACTAATTTGCCAATTAATTATGGCAGAGGCAGATGGGGCGGGGCACAAAAGGAAACCAGCGCTAGGAATCGGCAACGCGCAGACTAATACGAGAAAACTGAGAAAAAGTTATACGCAAAGTAAAAAGAATCGGAGGGAGTATTGTCGTGTATGCACACACCTTCTTTCACTAGTTTAGATGAACCATTGATGATCAATTCGGACCAGTGCATGCGATTAAAATTAATTTTACCTAAATAGATGGTGCAGAATAAACTACAACAACTAGATTTGCAACCACGGGATGCCGACGATATCTTCAAAGAACATTGCAACAACAGCTAGGCTTCACAGCAACATATGGTAAGCCAGTGTGTTTTAGTACATGTGAAATGTAATACGAGTGGGCTGCTTTCTTGGCTTGTTCCCTCAACGTGTAATCCTACCGAATTACAAATAGTTCAGTTGTCTGCTTTGCTGTATTGCTTGATTCGAATGCTTATTTGTTGTTATGCTATACCTGAGTTGGCCAATATGTCAGCAGTGCCTGATGTACTATCATAAAGAAATGCATGCCTATTTCATTTGAGTCCTTAACTTTTCCTCTCAACTTCATCACATGACTGTCTTCGTAGTTTATATGAGGCCACACTATTAAGTGCTTTCTCAGATTATTTCAACTGCTTAGATGCCTTGGCAACTTAAATATAGCGGTTGTACACTCCCTTTCAACTAGGGATGTCAACTGGGTCCAGTTTAAAACCGATTAAAGTCCACTAGTGGTATGATAGTTCAAAAGAGTTTTTGTTTTTTTGAGGAAAATGAACTAGGGAGGTAGCAAAAACTAACTAGATGGGACTGGCGGATTTCGTTTATTTGCCACTTACACCCCTAGTTTCATCTTACCATTTTAATTTCTTTTCGGCTGATGCTGCTTCGAACCATTTAAATATAGTTTGCCATGCTCGGCAATAATTCGTCCGTCGTTTACCATGTAAGCTTACTGCCTAGATCATACGATAACTATCTCTTACTGATGTCCAGCGGAAACCTTTCAGGATGCCGTTCACACTACGAAACAATGTACAACCCCACAATCTATTTATGGAAGCAGTGCGCCATCCATGTTACCAGATGGTAGCAGTTCAGAGGCAACACCGCTGGAGAGCAGTCTGAGCACAGATATTATAGTGCTTGAGCCTCTACTAGAGGCAGAAAGAGATGGTGTGGCTGCCATGAATGAGGTAATATTTATCTTGAGGCTGGAAATTACGGAATTAGTGGCACGCATTATGCAAGCAACCCAAGAATTGGAGGAAGTAAGAATGTTGCATTTGAAGATGGAGGAGGTCCTGCTGTTTCTGCTATCTGAAGCCCAAGATAATCCCGGTTCTTCTTTAGATACCAGTTCAAAATTTCATTAGATTATTGTACTTGCATGTTGTGTCATGTCTCTGAATGGATTATGTTGCAAGACCCCCTATGTTGTCCATGTGTTGTAATGATTCGAATTTTTTAGGCGAGGTAATCCTCAGAACTGGTATGATTGACATAAGGTGAACTGTTTGTCGTGTGAGCATATTGTATTGGATGAAATAACTGTTTGACTCAGAGTGTATCCAACCTACTGAATTCGAAGATCACAGCATTTCTAAATCATAATCATATATAAAGGTGGAATAAATCTTTGTTGTGGTTTTGAAGAAATAAATAACAAAACATATAATTATCTGTGGATATTCGTAATCGAATATAAATTGGATTTGAATTTAGTTTGCCAGGTCGCAGGGCAAACGTGAATGCTAATTCTCCCAAGTTTTGAACGGAGCGGCTAAACACCCACTATAATTTGTGGGTTGCTTAAAGCAAGTGTTTGCGAGATGGAAATTACTGTCTACCCCTGACACTTGACATCCTTATCGACAGGATTTACACTGATGTCGATAGGGGTAGACTAGTAACTTCAATCAGACATGACACGACGGCCTCTGAGCCCATTCAGACACGGTGGGCGCCAAATGTGGGCGGCAAAACACATTTGATTCAAGCTCATCTGAAAGACATGTGTCTCTCCTCCATTTCCCCATTCATACACGGTGGGCGGCAAAACAAACTCTCCTCGTCCGAAATTGATGTAGGCTTATATTTTAAATAGGGGCAGATGTGTAACTTCCACCAGACGTGACACAACCGCCCTACCTGTCAGCCCCGTTCATACACCATGGGCGCCAACTGTGGGCGGCAAAACACCCTCTCCCACCCGAAATAGTTACCGGCAAATATTTGCGAGATGCGAGATTACCGTCCTATCCCCAACCGACGCGATGTCTGAAATTTTAAACGGGGGATAAGTTCGTAACTTCCCCCATTTTCAGAGAAGCGTGTCCCAAAGTTTGAGATCCCCCCTCCCCTCCATTTCCCCATTCATACACCGTCGGCGGCACGACAACCTCCCACTGCGGCCAGCCTCCTCCGTCCACCACCCCATCCTCCACCTTGCCGGAGCCGCTACCCCTACCCCGTCGTCCACTGCAAGAGATGGACATCTCTCATCCATGGCGCTGGACAAACATCCTTTCATCACCTCCTCTTGCTTCATCGGCGCCATCGTCCACCTTGCCGTTGTCGCTCCTACGACCGCCTCGTCCACGGCAACATGATATATCCCCTGACCCGGCCGTCTGCCGTCTAAAGTCTTCTTCCCCGCCGCCGATAGCCATTGCACCCGCAGCACCCTCAACGTATTAGCATAGGCCTACACGGCATCGCAAGAGAGGTGATACTCTTCCATATGTGCTTAAGTTATTGATCTCACCCGGAAAATAGATCATAATTTGTTTACTGTACTTTTCTTGTCCGTACCAAATCGTAGTGGCTAGTTGAAAGCAAACATTGGTTGCGAAGTAGCTTTGTCCGGTTTGCACCTTCAGATCCGCCATGGCACGGGCACCATACTCGTAAAGCTTATGGTTTCCCCCCTTATATTCACTACCATCATCGTAGGTGCTTCGTGTCGTGCTAGCACTGCTCCTCAAGACCTCAACCCAAAGCTTACGTGTTGAAATACGAATCTGATATGATGCTCATATCACTAAAATAGAGAATGTTTAATTGGTCACCTAATGTTCCTATATTCGTTTCGAAAAGCATGTGCGCTACCCACTGGTCCAGCTAGTTCCACTTTCCTGATTTTTCTCTTGATGCTTAGGGTTTTCCCCTTTTATCTACTCTACTATGATCTGCGTAGGTGCTTTCTGTCGTACTAGCATTACTCCACCCTTCAAGCTAAACAACACAACACTCAGAATTCGAAAGCTTAGTTGTTCAAATATGATTGTGATATGATACTGATATTAGTTAACTGACACATTTAATTGGTTAGCTAAAGGTCCCACTTGAGTTTCCAAATGCATGTCGCGACATATAGAGAGACAACATAATTGCATTTCTTTGTCACTTGTTGACCGTACTTTCTTGTCCATACCAAATCTTAGTTGTTATTTCAAAGCAAACATCGGTTGCTAACTACCCTTTGCGCGGTTTGCAGCTTCAGATCTGCCATCCCACTGCCACGGTCAACACTGTACTCATTATGCTTATGTTTTCCCCATTTTATGATGACCACAATCAGCCTACATGGTTTGTGTCGTAATAGCACCGCTCCACCCATCAAGCTAAACAAGCTTAGTAGTACAAATTCATATATGATATTATTGCTGATATTAGTAAAACCGAGAGATGTTTAATTGGTTAGCTAAATGTTCCTACTTTAGTTTCGAAATGCATGTGAGCCACATATGGAGAGACCGGAAAGAATAGTATTTCTCTGTGCGCTCTGGTTCATCATGGGTGGCCAACCGACATTGTATTAAAAGACTTGTAATATCTTCAATCTGCTTGCTCTTCTGCTCTTCTTTAAGATGATACTCTTCTCTTGCGGTCGACTGGTCAGGTCGAGTTGTTCTCCCTTAGTATATTTTGAATCTGTCAGGCCAGGTCGACTTGTTCTTCTTTACTATATGTTGAAGCTATCATCTGCGAAGTGTCATCACTTCTGGAGCTCTCATATTTTGAGTAGTAGGCCACATTATATTAATGCACACAACAAATTATAGCATGCATGGCATCTTTTAAAAGAATTGCAGAGATAGCACAAAGGGGTTTACAGGGAGGTAGTATTGGATCAGAATCACTTCTGCATTACAAAGAAAATCTCACTTGTTTTTATGTTTTCATGCATGTCAGATATTGAACATTATCAAAATGAATATGAGAATGGGCGCACGAGAGGAATATTGCGGAATGATTCACTGCCTAACAAACTTGGCATGGTGGAGGATGGCCTATCTTATTCACCCATCAAGGTGCTTGCTCTAACTTTGCAAAGTTGTATTGGTCGCACATATTTTGCTTCTAACCTCTTGCATTACTTCTACTTTGTTACACCATCTGCTTAGTTTAAGCATCATATATGAGTATATGCCATACCTATCCATTTTCTGTACCTATTCCATGTGTCGTCACACTATGTTTTTCCAGTCAAATGTTGTTCTTTCGTAATAGGTGTCCAAAAGGAAGAGGGTGAGTGCAGGTCGTCAAGGAGTACAAACTAGGTATTTGGAAAAGGTAGTGATACCTGTTAAATCAGATAGATTAGCAGCCACAGAAAACACACGCCCAACTGTACCACACTTTACCCCTACTCTAGTGGCCAAACCCCTATTAGAACTTCTGGGAGCCCAGTTTCAGGTACTGTCTATGATATCAATTCAAAATTTGAACTCCTAAATTTCTGCTTGTGCCTTACCTTCTCTCTTGTATGAAAACTAATTTCAGATGAATCTCCTTGCTCAAAGGATCATACGATCTCAAAACAATAATGGGCTCTGCATTGCTCTTGTCAGTACCTCTCTCCCTTTTGCCTTGTAACGTTGTACTTAATTAATTGCTATTTGATTATGTATCATCAGTCTGCACCTGAGCTTCATTATCCTCTATTTCTTCCAATATTATTTGATCTATATTTACTCTTTGCAAAATGTAGAATAATGGCAACGCTTATGAAGAATTTTCTTTGGGGAATTTATTGAATTATCCTTCCATCAACATGTAGAAGGGCTTTGTCCAGCCCGTGTTAACATGTAATGTAAGTTCATCCTTCTCAAGCCTTCAAACTTTGTTCTAGTATAGATTTAGATAGGCATCATTTCCTCCACTGTTGTTTGCTTTGCTGTTTACATCTGATTGGATGTTTGCAACAACTACCAGTTTCAAATTGTAGTTGTAAAAACATGTTCCTTATGCAGAACAGATCCATTTATTTGCTTATATAATTGTGAAACCTGTTACGTGTCTCCTTGTTTCTCTTTCAGACTCGTATCTCTTATGCCAGGCAGAACTTTAGGGAAGATAGTGAGCCAAACCATCTTGAGGACAGCGAGATGACCCCAAGGTCCTGTCTTGATGAAGACAGTGAGTTGAAGCTACTCACCAGCAGGTGTGAGACAACCTCTGTGCAGTCGCTGCCTCAATCAGTTCGACTTCTTCAGTCTCGACTTAAAGCGGAAAGGCTTGCTTCAGCTCAGCTCTGACTTGAAGTCAAAGATGCAATGAAGATGTCAAAGGACTGCCGTGCGCACCATCATGCCTTAAATCTAGTGTTGATGCATCTATCGTTGACACAACTAAGGTCTACTCAGCTTCTTCAGTTTTTTGGGGGAGCCCGACCTGGCCAGGCCTAGTGCCTTCTGAAGTGCTCTTAGTTTCGTATATTCTTTTGTCGGCGCGTTTATTTGCACTGGTGGCGAACTTTGATGCCCAGTGGATATAATATGTGTGATAGCCGTGATAGCCTAGCGTAAGTTGCTTGCTTATTTATTTCCTTGTTGTCTTGTTTATTTGTTTGCTTCTAGTCATTGCAGTTCTTTTTCCGCGGTTTGCTAGTGGCTGCAATAACCTATTTTTTTAAAACTAGGCCACAATAAACATGGGCTAATATTTACTGTAGTGACACTCGGCCTCCTACGGGCCGTAGAAACAGTGGGCCTTCTACGGGCCGTAGAAATAGTGGGCCTTCTACGGGTCGTAGAAACAATGAGCCTTGTACGGGCCGTATCATCAATGGGCCTTATACGGGCAGTATGATCGATGGCCAAACATGGGCCAATAACATGCCGCATTATGGCCATAAACGGGCTAGAGTTGGAATCGTCCATTCATGGGCCGACCATAACGGGCCATTGTTAATAGGCCGTATTTGATGACGCTATGAAAACGGCCCAACGTATTAACGGACCACAAACGGGCTGACTATAACCACAGGCTGAATTTGGCCCACAAGCAGAAAATGACAGTAACAGGCCGTATGTAAACGAATGCTGGAAATGAGCCCAAGAATAAATGGGCTCTGAGAAGGCCGAAAGATAACATGGGCTGGAAACGGCCCAATGGAATAACGGGCCGTTAATGGGTATAAAGTGATACACTGTTCATTACGGGCCAGTTTCACCACGGGCCATTAATGGGTGTAAAGTGATACACTGTTCATTACGGGCCAGTTTCACCACGGGTCGTTAGTAGGCCAAGAGTTACATAGGGCCTCATATGGGCCAAAAGACGTCATGGGCCATACATGGCCAGAAGTGAAAACGGGCTGGAATCATATTGGATGGCCCAGATGATGCTACTGGGCCTAATTCGGATAGGGCGTAACGGGCCTTGGGTTAGCGGGCTGTAAATGGGCTATATTCGAACATGCCGTTAACAGGCTTTCCATGGGCCGGCCTGCCAGCTTTTGACCAAATCAAATGGGCCGGCCTTTTCACAAGAATGGGCCTCTGTTGGGCCGTGCCACGTGTCGACGTATCATAGGCGCCTTCCGTCCAATGAGTGGTTGACATCTGTCCCAACGATGAGCCGACACGTGTTTCCTCCAGCCAATGATGATTTTACACGTGGAAAATCCCCATTGGTCGGGGCTGTTAACGGGTTATCGGATCCAAAACCCGACCCGATAGCTTAACGGTGTTCCGTTACGGTGGATGCCACGTGTCGGTCACCCTTGACGAAAGCACTTCTGTGACGCGCGATTTATCGTCATGGAAGTGGACACTTCCGTGATGATAATTTTGGTAATGTCATGGACCACTTCTACGATAGCACAGGCATGACTATCTTGATTCTGTCATAAATTTGTCATGAATGTACATGCATGACAAAAAAAGCGACCTACTGTGACAAACACGTATCATCACGAAAGTGTATTTTTTGTAGTGATACCTACCTATTATGGCATTTCCATAGCCATTCCGAGATATATTGCCACGCAACTTTCCACCGTTCCGTTCATCATGACACCCATCATCATTGTCATATTGCCTTGCATGATCATGTAGTTGACATCGTATTTGTGGCAAGGCCACCATGCATAATTTATCACACATGTCACTCTTGATTCATTGCCCATCCCGGTACACCGCCGGAGGCATTCATATAGAGTCATACTTTGTTCTAGTATCGAGTTGTATTCTTTGAGTTGTAAATAAACAGAAGTGTGATGATCATCATTAATAGAGCATTGTCCCAAAAAAAGAATAAAAAGGAAAAGCCAAAAAAAGGAAAGGCTAAATAAATAAGAAAGGCCAAATAAAAAATAAAAAATAAAAGGGACAATGCTACTATCCTTTTTTTCCACACTTGTGCTTCAAAGTAGCACCATGATCTTTACGATAGATAGCCTCTTGTTTTGTCATTTTCATATACTAGCGACAATTTTTCATTATAGAACTTGGATTGTATATTCCAACAATGGGCCTCCTCAAGTGCCCTAGGTCTTCATGAGCAAGCAAGTTGGATGCACACCCACTTAGTTTCTTTTGTTGAGCGTTCATACATTTATAGCTCTAGTGCATTGCTACGTCTCGAGCTAGTGTTGGTTTTCCCCGAAGAGGAGGGGGTGATGCAGCATAGTAGCGTAAGTATTTCCCTCAGTTTTTGAGAACCAAGGTATCAATCCAGTAGGAGGTCACGCGCAAGTCCCTCGTACCTGCACAAAACGGTAGCAACTCGCAACCAACACTTAGGGGTTGTCAATCCCTTCACCGTCACTTACGAGAGTGAGATCTGATAGAGATAATATTTTTGGTATTTTTGGTATAAAGATGCAAAGTGAAAAGTAAAAGCAAAACAAGTAAAATAAAGTAAGGGAGATCGATATGATGAGAATAGACCCGGGGGCCATAGGTTTCACTAGTGGCTTCTCTCAAGAGCATAGATATTCTACGGTGGGTGAACAAATTACTGTTGAGCAATTGACATAATTGAGCATAGTTATGAGGTTATCTAGGTATGATCATGTATATAGGCATCACGTCCATGACAAGTAGACCGACTCCTGCCTGCATCTACTACTATTACTCCACTCATCGACCGCTATCCAGCATGCATCTAGAGTATTAAGTTAAAAACAGAGTAACGCCTTAAGCAAGATGACATGATGTAGAGGAATAAATTCATGCAATATGATAAATACCCCATCTTGTTATCCTCGATGGCAACAATACAATACGTGCCTTGCAACTCTTTCTGCCACTGAGTAAGGACACCGCAAGATTGAACCCAAAGCTAAGCACTTCTCCCATTGCAAGAACTACCAATCTAGTTGGCCAAACCAAACGGATAATTCAAATAGACTTGCAAAGATAACTCAATCATACATAAAAGAATTCAGAGAAGATTCAAATATTATTCATAGATAAGTTGGATCATAAACCCACAATTCATCGGTCTCAACAAACACACCGCAAAAAGAAGATTACATCGAATAGATCTCCACGAGAGAGGGGGAGAACATCGTATTGAGATCCAAAAAGAGAGAAGAAGCCATCTAGCTACTAGCTATGGACCCGAAGGTCTGAAGTAAACTACTCACACTTCATCAGAAGGGCTATGGTGTTGATGTAGAAGCCCTCCGTGATGGATGCCCTCTCCGGCGGAGCTCCGGAACAGGCCCCAAGATGGGATCTCGTGGATACAGGAAGTTGCGGCGGTGGAATTAGGTTTTTGGCTCCGTCCCTGGTCTAATGGGGGTACGTAGGTATATATAGGAGGAAGGAGCACGTCAGTGGAGCTCCGAGGGGCCCACGAGGCAGGGGGCGCGCCCAAGGGGGGGCGCCCTCCACCCTCTTGACCTCCCCGGAAACTTCTTGGAGTAGGGTCCAAGTCTCCTGGATCACGTTTGGTGAGAAGATCACGTTCCCGAAGGTTTCATTCCGTTTGATATTCTGTTTCCTCTAAATACTGAAATAGGCAAAAAAACAGCAATTCTGGGCTGGGCCTCCGGTTAATAGGTTAGTCCCAAAAATAATATAGAAGTGGAAAATAAAGCCCAATATAGTCCAAAATAGTAGATAAAGTAGCATGGAGAAATCAAAAATTATAGATACGTTGGAGACGTATCAGGCATCCCCAAGCTTAATTCCTGCTCGTCCTCGAGTAGGTAAATGATAAAAAGAGAATTTTTGATGCGGAATGATACTTTGGCATAATTTCAATGTAAATCTTCTTAATCATGGTATGAATATTCAGATCCGAAAGGTTCAAGACAAAAGTTCATATTGACATAAAAAATGATAATACTTCAAGCATACTAATTAAACAATTATCTCATCTCAAAATAACATGGCCAAAGGAAGTTCATCC
Organism: Triticum dicoccoides; assembly: GCF_002162155.2. Classification (NCBI taxonomy): domain Eukaryota; kingdom Viridiplantae; phylum Streptophyta; class Magnoliopsida; order Poales; family Poaceae; genus Triticum; species Triticum dicoccoides. Next base: position 90,947,222 of record NC_041390.1, read on the forward strand.
CTACAAAATCATATGGTTAGGCTATGCTTCATTTTCGTCACACAAAGATGTTCCCAACTTCTATACCCCCGATGACAAGCCAAGCAATTGTTTCATACTCAAATAATCTCAAACTTTTTCAACCTTCACGCAATACATGAGCGCGAGCCATGGACATGGCACTATGGGTGGTATAGAATATGATGATGGGGATTGTGTGGAGAAGACAAAAAAGGAGAAAGTCTCACATCAACGAGGCTAATCAATGAGCTATGGAGATGCCCATCAATTGATGTTAATGCAAGGAGTAGGGATTGCCATGCAACGGATGCACTAGAGCTAAGAATGCTCAACAAAAGAAAACTAGTGGGTGTGCATCCAACTTGCTTGCTCATGAAGACCTAGGGCATTTTGAGGAAGTCCATTGTTGGAATATACAAGCCAAGTTCTATAATGAAAAATTCCCACTAGTATGAACAAGACAACTTATGAGACTCACTATATGAAAATCATGGTGCTACTTTGAAGCACAATGTATGAGACTCACTACATGAAGAACAAGGTGCTACTTTGAAGCACAAGTGTGGAAAAAGAGATAGTAGCATTGCCCTTTTTATTTTCTCTTTTTTTGGGCCTTTCTTTTTTTATTTTTGGCCTTTCTATTTTTTTGATTGGGCAATGCTCTAATAATGATGATCATCACACTTCTATTGATTACAACATAATGATTACAACTCGATACTAGAACAAGATATGACTCTATATGAATGCCTCCGGTGGTGTACCGGGATGGTGCAATGAATCAAGAGTGACATGTATGAAGAATAATGCATGGTGGCTTTTCCACAAATACGATGTCAACTACAAGATCATGCAATGGCAATATGACAAAAGTAAAGCATGTCATGATGATGATGATGATGATGGAAGTTGCATGGCAATATATCTCGGAATGGCTATGGAAATGCCATGATAGGTAGGTATGGTGGCTGTTTTGAGGAAGATATAGGGAGGTTTATGTGTGAAAGAGCGTATCATATCACGGGGTTTGGATGCACCGGCGAAGTTTGCACCAACTCTCAATGTGAGAAAGGGCAATGCATGGTACCGAAGAGGCTAGCAAATGGCGGAAAGGTAAAAGTGCGTATAATCCATGGACCCAACATTAGTCAAAAGAACTCATATACTTATTGCAAAAATTTAGAAGTCATCAAAAATCAAGTACTACGTGCATGCTCCTAGGGGGATAGATTGGTAGGAAAAGACCATCGCTCGTCCCCGACCGCCACTCATAAGGATGCACAAGCCAGGTACACTTCATGCTTCAAATTTGTTACACAACTTTAACCATACGTGCATGCTACGGGACTTGCTAACTTCAACACAAGTATTTCTCAAATTCACAACTACTCAACTAGCAAGACTATGATATTATCACCTCCATATCTCAAAACAATTATCAAGCATCAAACTTATCTTAGTATTCAACCCACTAAAAAGAAAGTTTCACATATCTTGAATACCAAGTATATCAACATTAAGCAAATTACCATGCTATTAACGACTCTCAAAATAATCTAAGTGAAGCATGAGAGATCAAGTTTCTTTAAAACAAACCACCACCATGCTCTAAAAGATCTAAGTGAAGCACTAGAGCAAAAATTATCACGCTCAAAAAGATATAAGTGAAGCACATAGAGTAAACTATCAAGCTCAAAAGATATAAGTGAAGCACACAGAGTATTCTAACAAATTTCAATTCATACATGGCTCTCTCAAAAGGTGTGTACAGCAAGGATGATTGTGGTATACTAACAAGCAAAGACACAAATAATACAAGATGCTCCAAGCAAAACACATATTATGTGGTGAATAAAAATATAGCTCCAAGTAAATTACCAATGGAAGTGGACGAAAGAGGGGATGCCTTCCGGGGCATCCCCAAACTTTGACTTTTTGGTGTCCTTGGATTATCCTGGGGGTGCCATGGGCATCCCCAAGCTTATGCTCTTTCCACTCCTTGTTCCATAATCCATCAAAAGAATTCACCCAAAACTTGAAAACTTCACAACACAAAACTCAATAGAAATCTCGTGAACTCTGTTAGAGAAAGAAAACAAAAGACTACTTTAAGTTACTGTAGTAAACTTGTTCTTTATTTGTATTGGTGTTAAACCTACTGTATTCCAACTTCTCTATGGTTTATAAACTATTTTACTAGCCATAGATTCATCAAAATAAGCAAACAACACACGCAAAACAGAATCTGTCAAAAACAGAACAGTCTGTAGTAATCTGTTACTAACGCAAACTTATGGAACCCAAAAAATTCTACCAAAATTAGACGACCTGGGAAATTTGTTTATTGATTATCAGCAATTGGGATCACTATTTTATCACGTTCTGGTGATTTTTGATAATTTGGGCACTGAGCGCAAAGATTCTGGAAATTACAGCAAGATCAAATAACTATCTTCCAAGAAGACCTAATAGGTTTAACTTGGCACAAACACTAATTAAAAGATAAAACCACATCTAAACAGAATCTATATGAATTATTTATTCCTAAACAAAACCAAAAACAAAAAACACAAAATAAAATTGGGTTGCCTCCCAACAAGCGCTATCGTTTAACGCCCCTAGCTAGGCATAAAAGCAAGGATAGATCTAGGTATTGCCATCTTTGGTAGGCAATCCATAAGTGGCTCTCATGATAGATTCATATGGTAATTTTATTTTCTTTCTAGGAAAGTGTTCCATGCCCTTCTTTAAGGGAAATTGGAATTTAATATTCCCTTCCTTCATATCAATAATTGCACCAATCGTTCTAAGGAAAGGTCTACCAAGAATAATAGGACATGAAGGATTGCAATCTATATTAAGAACGATAAAATCTACGGGCACATAATTCCTATTTGCAACAATAAGAACATCATTAATTCTTCCCATAGGCTTTTTAATAGTGGAATCCGCAAGATGCAAGTTTAGAGAGCAATCATCAAAGTCACGGAAATCTAGCAAATCACACAAAGCTTTGGGGATAGTAGAGACACTAGCACCCAAATCACACAAAGCATGAAAATCATAATTTTTAATTTTAATCTTAATTGTAGGTTCCCACTCATCATGGAGTTTTCTAGGGATAGAAACTTTCAACTCAAGCTTTTCTTCATAAGATTGCATTAAGGCGTCAACAATGTGTTCGGTAAAAGCCTTATTTTGACTATAAGCATGAGGAGAATTTAACACGGATTGCAACAAGGAAATACAATCAATTAAAGAGCAATTTTCATAATTAAATTCCTTGAGATCCAAAATAGTGGGTTTAGCAATATCTAGATTTTTATTTCTTTCAATCCCTTTTTTATCAATTTCATCATCAGGATCTAAAAACTCAGAATTCTTAGAACGCCTTCTAGGTAAGGGAAGATCATAATCAGATTCATCAAGATTCATATTGCAAAACAAAGATTTAATAGGGGACACATCAATAACTTTCAGATCTTCATCTTGATTCTCATAGTTATTCGGTTTAGCGGCCATCTTGTTGACTAAGGTGGCTTGCATATCCGAAATTTCAGCGGTCATTTTTTCCAGATGAGCAATTTGGGCTCTTACACCATCAAATTCTTTGGACATATCATCAAGCTCTTTATTCATATAACTCATAAAACTCTTTTGTTCCTTAAGCTCGTTTCTAAAGAAATTATTATGCTCAAATTGTAGGACCATAAACTTCCTGACATTGTTTTCGATATCTTCTAGCCTTTTAATGTGAAGATCACCAAAATTAGGTAAGGCCATCGTGACGAACAAGCAAGCAAACTAACACACGAGCAAACAAAAGGCAAAGGGAAAGAGAGGGCGAATAAAACGGCAAGGGTGAAGTGGGGGAGAGGAAAACGAGAGGCAAATGGCAAATAATGTAATGCGAGAGATAGAGATTGTGATGGGTACTTGGTATGTTGACTTTTGCGTAGGCTTCCCCGGCAACGGCGCCAGAAATGGCTCGTTGACGGGAGAGTAAATCTTGACTTGACTTGGCGTAGGCCTCCCCGGCAACGGTGCTAGAAATCCTTCTTGCTACGTCTCGAGCTAGCGTTGGTTTTCCCCAAAGAGGAGGGGGTGATGCAGCACAGTAGCGTAAGTATTTCCCTCAGTTTTTGAGAACCAAGGTATCAATCCAGTAGGAGGTCACGCGCAAGTCCCTCGTACCTGCACAAAACGGTAGCAACTCGCAACCAACGCTTAGGGGTTGTCAATCCCTTCACGGTCAGTTACGAGAGTGAGATCTGATAGAGATAATATTTTTGGTATTTTTGGTATAAAGATGCAAAGTGAAAAGTAAAAGCAAAACAAGTAAAATAAAGTAAGGGAGATCGATATGATGAGAATAGACCCGGGGGCCATAGGTTTCACTAGTGGCTTCTCTTAAGAGCATAGATATTCTACGGTGGGTGGACAAATTACTGTTGAGCAATTGATAGAATTGAGCATAGTTATGAGGTTATCTAGGTATAATCATGTATATAGGCATCACGTCCGTGACAAGTAGACCGACTCCTGCCTGCATCTACTACTATTACTCCACTCATCGACCGCTATCCAGCATGCATCTAGAGTATTAAGTTAAAAACAGAGTAACGCCTTAAGCAAGATGACATGATGTAGAGGAATAAATTCATGCAATATGATAAATACCCCATCTTGTTATCCTCGATGGCAACAATACAATACGTGCCTTGCAACTCTTTCTGCCACTGAGTAAGGACACCGCAAGATTGAACCCAAAGCTAAGCACTTCTCCCATTGCAAGAACTACCAATCTAGTTGGCCAAACCAAACGGATAATTCAAATAGACTTGCAAAGATAACTCAATCATACATAAAAGAATTCAGAGAAGATTCAAATATTATTCATAGATAAGTTGGATCATAAACCCACAATTCATCGATCTCAACAAACACACCGCAAAAAGAAGATTACATCGAATAGATCTCCACGAGAGAGGGGGAGAACATCGTATTGAGATCCAAAAAGAGAGAAGAAGCCATCTAGCTACTAGCTATGGACCCGAAGGTCTGAAGTAAACTACTCACACTTCATCAGAAGGGCTATGGTGTTGATGTAGAAGCCCTCCGTGATGGATGCCCTCTCCGGCGGAGCTCCGGAACAGGCCCCAAGATGGGATCTCGTGGATACAGGAAGTTGCGGCGGTGGAATTAGGTTTTTGGCTCCGTCCCTGGTCTAATGGGGGTACGTAGGTATATATAGGAGGAAGGAGCACGTCGGTGGAGCTCCGAGGGGCCCGCGAGGCAGGGGGCGCGCCCTCCACCCTCGTGACCTCCCCGGAAACTTCTTGGAGTAGGGTCCAAGTCTCCTGGATCACGTTCGGTGAGAAGATCACGTTCCCGAAGGTTTCATTCCGTTTGGACTCCGTTTGATATTCTGTTTCCTCGAAACACTGAAATAGGCAAAAAAACAGCAATTCTGGGCTGGGCCTCCGGTTAATAGGTTAGTCCCAAAAATAATATAGAAGTGGAAAATAAAGCCCAATATAGTCCAAAACAGTAGATAAAGTAGCATGGAGCAATCAAAAATTATAGATACATTGGAGACGTATCATGCATCCGTTGCATGGCAATCCCTACTCCTTGCATTGACATCAATTGATGGGCATATCCCTAGCCCATTGATTAGCCGCGTCAATGTGAGACTTTCTCCTTTTTTTGTCTTCTCCACATAACTCCCTTTCATTATATTCTATTCCACCCATAGTGCTATATCCATGGATCATGCTCATGTATTGCGTGAAGGTTGAAAAAAGTTTGAGATTACTAAAGTATGAAACAATTGCTTGGCTTGTCATCGGGGTTGTGCATGATGAGAGCATTCTTGTGTGACTAAAATGGAGCATGACCAAACTATATGATTTTGTAGGGATGAACTTTCTTTGGCAATGTTATTTTGAGAAGACATGATTGCTTAGTTGGTATGCTTGAAGTATTATTATTTTTATGTCAATATTAAACTTTTATCTTGAATCTTTCGGATCTAAACATTCATGCCACAATAAAGAAAATTACATTGAGAAATATGTTAGGAAGCATTCCACATCAAAATTCTGTTTTTATCATTTACCTACTCGAGGACGAGCAGGAATTAAGCTTGGGGATGCTTGATACGTCTCCAACGTATCTATAATTTTTGATTATTCCATGCTATTATATTATCAACTTTGGATGTTTTATATGCATTTATATGCTATTTTATATTATTTTTGGGACTAACCTATTAACCTAGAGCCTAGTGCCACTTTCTGTTTTTTCGTTGTTTTTGAGTATTTTAGAAAAGGAAAACCAAACGGAGTCCAATTGACCTAAAACTTCACGGAGATCATTTTTGGACCAGAAGAAGCCCACGGAGTACCGAAGCTAGGCCAGAAGAGTCCCGAGGCCACCACGAGGGTGGGGGCGCGCCCTACCCCCCTGGGCGCGCCCCCTACCTCGTGGGCCCCTCGTGGCTCCTCTGACCGACTTCTTTCGCCTATATATATCCATATACCCTAGAAACATCGAAGAGCAGAATGGATCGGGAGTTCCGCCGCCAGAAGCCTCCGTAGCCACCGAAAACCAATCTAGACCCGTTTCGGCACCCTGCTGGAGGGGGGAATCCCTCTTCGATGGCTATCTTCATCATCCCGGCGCTCTCCATGACGAGGAGGGAGTAGTTCACCCTCGGGGCTGAGGGTATGTACCAGTAGCTATGTGTTTGATCTCTCTCTCTCTCATGTTCTTGAGATGGTACGATCTTGATGTATTGCGAGCTTTGCTATTATAGTTGTATCTTATGATGTTTCTCCCCCTCTACTCTCTTGTAATGGATTGAGTTTTCCCTTTGAAGTGATCTCATTGGATTGAGTCTTTAAGGATTTGAGAACACTTGATGTATGTCTTGCACGTGCTTATCTGTGGTGACAATGGGATATCATGTGATCCACTTGATGTATATTTTGGTGATCAACTTTCGAGTTCCGTGAGTTAGTGAACTTATGCATAGGGGTTGGCACACGTTTTCGTCTTGACTCTCCGGTAGAAACTTTGGGGCACTCTTTGAAGTTCTATGTGTTGGTTGAATAGATGAATCTAAGATTGTGTGATGCATACCGTATAATCATACCCACGGATACTTGAGGTGACATTGGAGTATCTAGGTGACATTAGGGTTTTGGTTGATTTGTGTTGTAACACCCACGATGCGGCTATATCTCCCACGTGTCGGAGCACGACTTAGAGGCATAACCGCATTGTAGGCATGTCGCAAGAGGGGTAATCTTTACACGTCCCATGTACTGAATAAGAAAGAGGTACAGAGTTGGCTTACAATCGCCACTTCACACAATACATAAATATATCATTACATCAACCAGATACAATCAAGGTCCGACTACGGAACCAAAATAAAAGAAGACAACCCCTAATGCAAAAGATCCCCGATCGCCCCGACTGGGCTCCACTACTGATCAACTGAAACGAAACAACACGATGAACAAGATCTTCATCGAGCTCCTTCTTGAGCTCGGTTGAGTCACCTGCACGGTATCATCGGCACCTGCAAACTGGTTTTGGAAGTAATCTGTGAGTCACGGGGACTCAACAATCTCACACCCTTGCGATCAAGAGTATTTAAGCTTATGGGTAGGTAAAAGGTATGTGAGGTGGAGCTGCAGCAAGCACTAGCATATATGGTGACTAACTTACGCAAATGAGAGCGAGAAGAGAAGGCAAAGCACGTTCGAGAATCTATGATCAAGAAGTGATCCTGAAACTACTTACGTTCAAGCATAACTCCAACACGTGTTCACTTCCCGGACTCCAGGCATAAGGCCGGTATGACGGAAACTAGGGCGGCAAGAGTGGAACAAAACACCAGGCATAAGGCCGAGCCTTCCACCCTTTACCAAGTATATAGATGCATTAATTAAAATAAGAGATATTGTGATATCCCAACAAATATCCATGTTCCAACATGGAACAAACTCCATCTTCACCTGCAACTAGCAACACTATAAGAGGGGCTGAGCAAAGCGGTAACATAGCCAGATAACGGTTTGCTAGGACAAGGTGGGTTAGAGGTTTGGCATGTCAATATGGGAGGCATGATAAAGCATGTGGTAGGTATCACGACATAGGCATAGCAATAGAGCGAGCAACTAGCAAGCAAAGATAGAAGTGATTTCGAGGGTATGGTCATCTTGCCTGAGATCCCGCAAGGAAGAAGAACGAGTCCATGAAGAAGACAAACGGACGAAGTCGAACGAATCCTCACAAACACGACGTTATCGGAACCAACCCGAAGAAGCAACACCGGAAAGAAGCAAACAACATAGTAAACAACCACCACATGAACATGGCATGATGCACAACCAAGTATGATGCATGACCGGTTTAATGAGGCATGGCATGGCAAAGTGCACAAGCAATTCTACAAATTAAGTGGAGATCAATATGCAACGAGTTGCATATTGACGAAACACCACAACAAGTTATTTAGTTCGATCTCGTTTATGTACCCAACAATATTAAATGTTGATTAACATGGCAAGAGGTGAAGCAAAAGAAAACTACCTATCTAGGCAAGTTTAAATGAGGTCGGATCAACAAGCAACAATTGCGGAAACTCCTCATGTGCAAATTTTAAGGTTTGGTACTGTTCTGCCCTAAACACAATTTTAAAGTTGTTAAACATGCAAAGTAAGGTCACCATGATAAACTAGGCATTTTCTACCCCATTTACATATAAAGTTTGTTAGGTTTGGAGCTACGGTTAATTAGTTATGAAATAAAGCATTTTAACGAGTTGTTTAAGCAAATTTAAACAAACAACATTTTAAACATAGATGAAAATGGCAAATTATTAATCTACACAAAATTCTAAGCAAGTTTCATATTTAAAGTTTTTACATATGATGCACCTTTTGTGAGTAATGAAATGCATGAAGTTTAGGGGCTGATCTGCAAAAGTGCAATTCCCTGGAAATTGATAAAATCACAGCTAAGGAAAAAAACCTATGCAGGCTGAAAACGCTGGGCGCTAGGCTTTGGGTGGCTCACCATGGGCTTTGGCCCAGCTGGAGAGGGGGGAGGCCAGGCAGACCGGATCTGGCGCGACTGGGCCTTGCGCGACACTGGCCCACGTGCGTGCGAGCAGAGGAGGGGCCGGCAGGGGAGCTGGGCCTGCGGGGCACAGTCATCAGAGGCGAGGTGCTGGGCGTGGAATCGGGATGAGGCCGGCAAGGTCCACGCGAGAAGTCAACGCGGGGAGCGCGAGCTGCTCTGCTCGTTCTGAAGGAAAACACAGCGACAGGTTCAGGGACTTGGCGAGGCGGAGGAGCCAGGGCTTGCCGGCGGCGTGGCCTGCGGAGGTCCGCCTGTTGCGGTGGATTGAGGAAGAGACGACGGAGTGGCGCGGCTCCAGGCACAGGACGGCGAGGCGAGGGACTTGGCGAGGCGGCAACCTGCGGGATTCACCGGCGTCTGCACTCGCGGCAACAGGGCGACGCAGGCGCGGCAACAGGGAGGCCGGCGGGACTTGCCGCAGCAGGACCGGCCGGAGGAGGGACTTGGCGCATAAGGGCTTCACGGGAGGGCGGAGGAGGACCGGACCCGTGGCCGGGGATGCAATATCCGGTGAAGAACAACGGCGAACGGCAACGACCGAGGAAGGTGGTGCGACGCTCCACTTCTCCTGTGCTCGTGAACAGAGAGAGAGAGAGATATGAGAAAGAGTAGGGGAAAACAAACATCAGCAGACGGGAGGGAAGCAGGGCACGAGGAGCTGGTGTTGTTGAACGGCGCAGCCATTTGGCAATGGCGACTAGGTGCTCAGGGACGCGGGGTAACGGCGGCGCAGGAACGACGGGGAGGCGAAGGTTGAGGCAAGGTGCTGCGCTGGTGTTGCTGCTGCAGCCGGCTCAAGGAGAGATGCTGATCTCAGGCACGTGAGGAGGGTGGAGCTCGGGCGTGGAATGGATCGAGGGAAAGGTGGAGGCTGGTTGGGGGGAACTGGCGGGGGGGATCCCAAGGGGGGATTTGGTTTAGTGGCGGCGGCGATGGGTGGATGGGACATGAGGCCTAAAATTTAGGGTTAGGTCCTAAATTAGACTAGGGAGTCTATATATACAGGGAAAGAGGGGAGTTTGGATCATCTGATTGAAATTCGACGGTCGAGAATAAATGGGTTAGGAAATCCAAATGAGAAAACAGTGATGTTTTTTAGATGTTTGGGGATGTTCTGAGTCCAACCGTGACAACTCCCCAGGTCGGGTTCGGGACAACTTCTAGACGCGCGCGAGGGGTTCGGTGCACTGCGCAGAGAGGGTTTTTTCGGACCGTGCGATCGCATCGGACGACTCCGGACGCGAAGAGGGGTAGGTGGATGGACTAGGTGGGCTGTGGCGAGGCTGAGAGGAGAGAAGAGAGAGAGAGAGGGCTCGACAACAGTTTTCGGAGACCGAAAACGTCCGACATTTGACCGGATATATTGCCGCTATAGCTTAACGGTTGGGCTATCAAACGGACTCCGAAAGCGATGAAACTTGGCAGGCGGCCTACCTACACTAAAATAAGACCGCACGCCAACTCTCATCCCACTCTGAGAACATTTTCCGGCCACTTATAAAAATAATATTTTGGACGTGCCGCGGGCGCGTGCAAGTGTGTCTGGGCTCAGAACGGACAACGAACGGAACTGGGGGAAACACGGACGGATGCAGTTTTTGGAAACATGATGATGCAATGCGGATGATGACATGGCAAGATGCAACACGCAAGCAAATGACAAGTCAACAACAGCGAATGACTGGACGACACCTGGCGCAATGGTCTCGGGGCGTTACAACACTCCACCACTGCGAGAGGATCTCGTCCCGAGATCTAGGATGGCACCAGAGAGAAAATGAAAGAGGAAGAGGAAGAGGTAAAAACTAAGTTGCTTCTTTGACAAATGAGTGAAACCAAAGAACCTTGCGAAGTTGAACAAATTTCGAGAAAAGAATACAACAAAGATGAACGAGGTTGAAAACACTCCGTTAGAGAAAAGGAACAAGGAACATTACTAGAACCTTGTAGGTTGAAAGACATGGAAAAAAATGTTACAATGGACAAGAGGTAGATGCAAGCACTCCGGTTGAAACGAGATGTACAAGGAACGATAAGGATCAATTACGACACCACTCCGGTTGGAAATGGAAGGCATAGAATATGCACTTGGCAAAATTAAAGTAGTTGGATGAGACTCCGGTTAGAAGAGGAATGATAGACACAACACACCGGTTAAAACAAGATAGAGAAGGAATAAGAATGATATAATTTGGGCAGCACTCCGACTGAAAATGGAAGGAATTGAACATGAACTTGACAAGATGAGAAGATACTTGATGAAATCAACAAAACACTACCTCTGGAACTATTGGAAGGAAGGCACAAGGGGTGAGAAAGATTTTAGACAGCACTCCTGTTGAGAAGGGAGGCAAAAGTTGATAAAATGGGAAGAACTTGAATGGAGGACACGACACTCTGGTTGAATGGATTATCAAAGGAAAGAACATGATCTTTGACAAAAATGGAATGATGGGTCAAAGAGTGAAACATCACAAAGCCTCCGGAAGAAATAAAAGAACGGAGAAGAAAACAACATCTTCTACGTCAAATGACCTTGAAAAAGCATCTTTAGGAGAAGGTTTGAACGGAGTTGTTGGAAAACCAACAACGAAAAGAGTAAGCTTACCGTGGGCTTATGGGAAACATCTCAAAACTATGAGGTGAAATTCTGCCACTATGGAAACAAAAGATTGGATTGATATCCCCAAGGAGACGAGACTATTTCACCAGGAGGATAAATGAAGAACTTGGATCATTTATAAGCACCATAGATAGCAACAATCCTTAGGGAAAGCTTTAGGTGAAATATAACCCAAGATGACTCCAATGAAGAGATTGATGGGTTAAGAAGGGCTCATGCTCGAAGAAATTGATGGGTTTAACCATCTCATTCTTGATAACTATTGAAACATGACAGAAAATTGTCAAGAGTGACATCGCACCACCTCAAAAGATAAGGTAGAAAGAATTGCACTTCGGAACGCAAGATGAAGAAAGCTTGAGCTCCTCAAACAAAACATTTGTTGGGCACCATGTTTATTTTAGATTATATCTTGGCGGATCTTAGCTCCGAGAGAAATCTTGAAGAACTATTGAAGAATGAAAAAAATCCTTGATGGACCACCATGTAGTCTCCATGAAGAACTCCGGTAATAAAAGAATGAACAAAAGAAGTGAAGGATGAAAAGAATAAGATTTGAAGCCTTGCAATGATTGGATGGAGCTTTGCGATGAGATAAAGTGGAAACTTGGAACTCCGGAAGAAAAGATAAAGCATCTTGAACCGAGAATGTGAAATGATGAACCACTCCGAAAAGAAGAGATTAGATCACTTGGGTGAAACAAGAATAAGAATTATGTTATGTGTATCCTTCACCAATTAAATTGATGACAAGCAATGGATTGCATACAACTTATTCTTGTAGAAAGGATTAAGATAGATATAGCGCAAACTTGAGAAGGTCTTCAACGATCCACCGGTAGGATTTGGAAAGAACAAATGAATAGCTACAATTACAACGAAAGAGAATTCTTGAATGAACCACCATAAGAATTGAAAAATGAACGAAGAAAAGATAAAGAAACACCGGGAAGAATTAGCAAATGAACGAAGATGCTTGCTAGGATTTAGATACATGAGAACGGAGAGATCATGAACTGATTAGAGGATATTTAAATGATGCACCGGTAAGATTTAGAGAAAGAGAGCTGAAAGCTGAGAATGAATAATTCTGAGATGATGGCCTTCGGATAATCAAACTGAAAAATACTCCTGAATTGCTCCGGATGGGTGAAAAAAATTATCACAATTGAAAACAATTATGAGAGGATGGCATAAAGCTAGCACCATGAATCTTGAAGAGAATGGAGCAAGATTTAGGGGAAACACTTCTTCTTTGGTCTTCAAATGCAGATAATGACGGTGAGAAAGACCACCATTAATTGTTGAGATATTTCGGGATGAAAATTAGAAAGGTTGAACTAAAGATGAAAAGAATGTGAGAGATCTTGGAGAAGGCATTTGACTGATGATAACTCATTCTTATGTCAAACTTGGAAAAGAATTTGAGAAGCTTTGGGAAAATTAGAAGAGTCGGGTAAGATCCTGGGAAAAGACCTGTGGGTTAGGGCCCACTCAAAAGAAACACCGTTGAACAATTTAAAAGAGAGATTGCGCCGGTTGAAATAAATGGCTTGAATGAGGTAACATCCTGGCAAAAGCTGAAAGCAGAGTGGAAACACGAATCTTCGAGATATATTGAGCACTCCGGAACAATTGAATAGCGAGAAGTGGATGATTACGAGGTGCACCGGCATGAGAAAGCATTAGAAACAAGGAAAAGGGATATGATCAACACCAAAAGCTTGATTTGAATCCACCGAAAAAGAAAAGGAACGGAGAATGACAACTTGAAGCTCCGTTAGGATCTTCCTGAGAATCACCGTATAAGAACATTGACGGAACTGAATGGAGAGACTTCCCATCAATAAAAGGATACTTGATTAAGAAATCCGAGTCCTCGAAGAAAAAGGGTGGGAGGGTGGAAAAAACAAAGACAACTTGGGATGGATGAAACAAACACCGATGAGAATTGAGGGAGTCCTGGATTAGGGGGTGTTCGGGTAGCCGGACTATACCTTCAGCCGGACTCCAGGACTATGAAGATACAAGATTGAAGACTTCGTCCCGTGTCCGGATGGGACTTTCCTTGGCGTGGAAGGCAAGCTTGGCGATGCGGATATTCAAGATCTCCTACCATTGTAACCGACTCTATGTAACCCTAACCCTATCCGGTGTCTATATAAACCGGAGGGTTGTAGTCCGTAGGCAATCAACTCCATATGCAACAATCATACCATAGGCTAGCTTCTAGGGTTTAGCCTCCTTGATCTCGTGGTAGATCTACTCTTGTACTACCCATATCATCAATATTAATCAAGCATGACGTAGGGTTTTACCTCCATCAAGAGGGCCCGAAGCTGGGTAAAACATCATGTTCCCTGCCTCCTGTTACCATCCGGCCTAGACGCACAGTTCGGGACCCACTACCCGAGATCCGCCGGTTTTGACACCGACATTGGTGCTTTCATTGAGAGTTCCTCTGTGCCGTCACAATCAGGAAAGATGCCTCCTCCCGTCTTTAAAGACGGCGCCGTTGCTAAGGGAGCCTTGGCTGTCGGCCAAACCCTCCGACTAGGTGGTTTCCTCATGACTGCCTGTTCGGCTGTTGCGCCGACGGTGACCTCTCGGGTCATCAAAAGCAACCTACACGTCAGCTCGGAGCTCGTCGAGCAGCTAGATCCAAGGGAGCTCTCTTCCGTAAACAAGCTCTTGGATCGCATCGCCGCCCTGGGGGTCACTACGGATTACGACCAGGTTGGGCTTAAACCTGATCTAAGAGAAATTAACTCTCCCCAAGTCACCCACCACGTTGCTGTGGTAGAGACGCAGTGCGGCGACCCTTCATCTATTTTAAGGACTAGCTACGTCCGAATTCCCGACCCCTCCAAGCCGGATACCCGCGGAGGGGGAGATGTAACTCAAGACCTGAGCTTAGGATTAGGCAACGGGCCAGATTCACTGGACAACATCCAAGAATCCGAACTTCAGAGTTCGGAAACTCTTCGGCCTCCGAATCTTGGATTGGGTGAGGTTTCAGATTCAACGACACCCGCCCACCCGATTATAAGCGATCTCTCCCAAATCAGACAGAGGCCCGAGGAAACAGTACATCATTATTGGGCCAGATTCCTCCTGGTTATGAACATGATAAAGGATTGCCGCGAGGAAGACGCAATCTCAATTTTCTGCAGTAATTGCACGGACAAGGGAATCCTTAACGCCGTAAGTCATCGTGATATCACACGCTTCGCTGACTTGGCGTCCATAGTACAAAAATACTATGCGATGGGAAGCGCCTGGAAAACCGAAATAAATTTTTGGGATAATCCGGCCTTAAATAGTAATCCCGTCCGAACTAAGAGGGTGCATTATCACAGGACACCCGGGATAAACACCAAAAAGCCAAAACCCTCTACAGGGCATGGAACCGTACTGGAAAGATGGCTTGATGGACCCTGTAGAATTCACAGTACAGAGGACGCCACACCAACTCACAGCCTTAGAGCATGTTGGATACTCCGGCAGGTGGCCAAAATCGGCGAGGACCTCTTAATTCCGGAGGCCGCAGAAAGCCAGCCCAAGGACACCAGTACCGTTCTCACAGTCTTCGAGACTTTCGCATCAAACAATGTGCGAAAAAGAACACTCCGCAGCCTCGCCGAAGTCTATCAAGTTGCAACAATAAATCCATGGAGCGACATTGCCATTACCTTCAACGCAAGTGATGAACCTAGATTCCGAACAGCCCGAGCACCAGCCGCATTGGTCCTCAGTCCCATAGTGGACGGCTTTCGCCTCACCAAGGTGCTCATGGATGGAGGCAGCAGACTGAACCTCATTTATGAGGAAACCCTTCAAAAAATGGAAATAGACTGGAACCGCGTCGAGCGAAGCAGCGCAACCTTTAGATGAATAATCCCCAGTCGGGAAGCATGCTGCACAGGAAAAATCACAGTAGATGTGGTGTTCGGCATGCCGGATAATTACAGGTCCGAAGAAGTCACGTTTCAGGTGGCCCCATTTAAGAGCGGATATCACGCTTTACTAGGGCGGGAAGCATTCACAATCTTCCAAGCAATACCCCATTACGGGTACATGAAGCTTAAGATGCCCGGGCCGAATGGAATTATCACTCTAGCTAGTGATTCGGACATAGCACTCCGCGCCGAAAACAAGACGGCCGCATTAGCCCTTGAGACACTATCCGAAGCCTTAGCGGCCGAAGAACTGACTGCGCTGCGCTCCACGGTTAACAGGGATGATGTGATACTCGATAAGAGATCCAAATCCACGTCCTTCAAGCCAGCTGGCGAAATAGTCAAATTCCAGGTCCATCCAACGGACCCCAATAAAACAGCTTCCATTGGGGCACGACTGACCCCTGATGCAGACGCCGCACTGCGAGAGTTCCTACGAGAGAACTGGGACATCTTCGCCTAGCACCCTTCAGACATGCCAGGGATCCCACGCAGGCTGGCCGAACACAGCTTAAATATCCTAAAAGGATTTAAACCTGTCAAACAAGCCCTTCGGCGTTTTTCCGAACCCAAGAGACAGGCTATGGGAGCCAAGCTATTAGAGGCCGGATTCATCAGAGACATAAAACATCCGGACTGGCTAGCAAACCTGGTGATGGTACCAAAGAAGGACAAATCCTGGCGCATGTGTGTCGATTTTAAAGACCTTAACAAGGCTTGCCCAAAGGATCCCTTCCCCCTCCCCCGTATCGATCAAATTATCGATGCCACCGCAGGACACGATTTGTTGTGTTTCCTCGACGCATACTCCGGTTACCATCAAATCAAGATGGCAGAATCAGACCAAGCTGCAACAGCATTCATCACACCATACGGCCCATTCTGCTTCAACACAATGCCCTTCGGGCTGAAAAACGCCGGCGCAACATATCAGCGCATGATCCAGACATGTCTGGCAAACCAGATCGGCAAAACAGTGGAGGCGTATGTGGATGATGTGGTCGTCAAATCAAGACATGTCGAATCCCTAGTAAACGACTTGAGGCTTACATTCGATAACCTCCGAAAATATGACATCAAGCTCAACCCAGAAAAATGCGTCTTCGGCGTTCCAGCCGGAAAGCTCTTGGGCTTCATTGTATCCGGTAGAGGAATTGAAGCAAACCCAGCCAAGATCCGAGCTTTGTCACAATTGGATGTCCCAAAGGACCTTAAACAAATACAAAAATTAATCGAATGCGTGGCGGCTTTAAGCCGCTTCATCTCCCGCTCGGGAGAAAAGGCACTACCCCTTTATCGCCTCCTTCGGCGCACCGAACACTTCGAGTGGACGGATGCCGCCACGGCCGGACTTGATGAAATAAAAGCCATATTGGCAACAAACCCAGTCCTGGCCGCGCCAATCATCGGCGAACCAATGTTATTGTACATTGCAGCAACACACCAAGTTGTCAACGCAGTGCTCGTTGTCGAGCGGGAAACGGACGGACACAAACTCCCCTTTCAAAGGCCGGTCTACTACGTGTCCACTATCCTCACTCCATGCAAATCACGGTACCCGCATTATCAAAAGATTGCATACGTGGTATTCATGGCATCCCGGAAGCTACGACACTACTTTCAAGAGTGTTCCATAACAGTAGCCTCGGAAGTGCCACTAAACGATATTATCAACAACCGCGATGCAACTGGCCGGATTGCAAAATGGGCCATCGAGCTTCTCCCGTTCGATATAACCTATAAGCCACGGCGAGCTATTAAATCGCAAGTTTTGGCCGACTTCGTCGCAGAATGGACGGAGGCCGAGCTCCCTAAAGAGTACGACACATATTCAAACTGGATTATATTTCGACGGCTCCAAAATGTTGGCCAGACTGGGGGCCGGTGTCGTCCTGTCGTCCCCCACAGGAGACACATTCCAATATGTGCTCCAGATCATGTACATGGATTCCAACAATGCAGCCGAATATGAGGCCCTCCTACATGGCATCCGGATAGCACTATCCATGGGTATCCAGCGCCTAGAGGTACGCGGGGATTCAAACCTCGCGATATCACAAATAATTGTAGACTTCGACGCCAAGGACCCAAAAATGGCAGCTTACCGCGACGCCGTCCTAAAAATGTCAGCTCGGTTTGAAGGGCTGGAGTTTCACCATATAGCCCGAGAAAACAATCAAGCGGCGGACGTCCTAGCACACATCGGAGCAAAACGCGATGCAGTCCCCCCCAACGTCTTTTTGGAAAGATTGTTCAAGCCATCCGTAACATGGGAGGGGGAACCCACAAATAACAGCCCGAACCCAGCCGCACCACTCGACGCCGAATAATCTGACACAATTGGAGGCTCTGCCAACGAAATTACACCTTCAGCCCACGTAATAATGGCGGTTATCGCCTCGTGGACAGAACCATTCCTAGCCTACCTTACTAGGCAGGAACTAACGGAGGACCAAAACGAGGCCCGCTGCATAGTGCGGCGATCTAAGGCCTACACAGTCCATGAGGGAGAACTTTATAAGAAAAGCACTACCGGAGTCCTTCAAAGGTGCATCTCCGAAGAGGAAGGGCGGAACCTCCTGGCTGAAATTCATGCCGGACTCAGTGGTCACCACGCCGCTGCTCAGTCCCTTGTTAGCAAGGCTTTCCGTACAGGCTTTTACTGGCCGACGGCCCGAGCAGACGCTCAGGACCTAGTCCAACGATGCCCTGGTTGCCAACTTTTTGCCAACCAAAGCCATATGCCACCCACCACACTCCAAACTATACCCATCACCTGGCCTTTTGCGGTCTGGGGGCTTGACATGGCCGGACCCCTTAAAGGTGGAACCCATAGGAAAAAAATACTTACTGGTCATGGTGGATAAGTTCACCAAATGGATAGAAGCCAAGCCTGTTAAAACGGCCGAATCCGGACCTGTGATAGACTTCATATCCGGGGTTGTACACCGTTATGGCGTCCCCCACATCATCATAACCGACAACTGTACAAACTTTACCACCGACGAGGTAAAACTCTAGTGCAAAAACATGGGCATCAAGCTCGATTATGCTTTCGTCTATCACCCACAAACCAACGGCCAGGTCGAACGTGCAAATGGTCTTATCATGAGCGGCATTAAATCTAGACTGGTGCGGTCCCTCAAGGAATCTAACACGCACTGGGTAGAGGAGCTCGACTCCGTGCTATGGGGGCTGCGGACCACGCCAAATCGCACCACCGGATACACACCATTTTTATGGTGTACGGCGCAGAAGCAGTTCTACCCTGCGACATAATTCATGACTCACCTAGAGTGCGCATTTACGAAGAAAGAGAAGCCGAGCTCGATCGGCAGGACAACTTGGACGCCTTGGAGGAGGAGCATGATGTGGCAAAAGCCCGTTCCGCATTTTATCAACAGCAGGCCCGAAGATACCAAAGCAGAGAAGTACGGACCAAAAATTACAATGTTGGCGAACTAGTTCTACGCCTGCCGGATAAGAAAAAGGACAAACTCAAGCCCAAGTGGGAAGGTCCATTCATAATCGACCAAGTCCTGACTGGTGGGGCATACCGCCTGCGAGATGCGTCGAACAACCGACTCGAGCCGAACCCGTGGAACGTCATCCGTCTCCGAAGATTCTATGCCTAGCGCCGGACTCTGTGTTTGTCTCCTTCCTCTGTCCATCCCTTTTTTGTATTTTTCTGTCTTACATTTCTCTTCTTCCCATTTTTTTCTTTCGTAGCCCTTAAAGGCTCATCTAGTGACGCGCCACTCGCGCTCATTAAACCTGGGGGCTTCTTTAACAGAAGCTTATTTATACGGGCCCCACGCCCAACACATGCGTCAAACTTCCGCATGTACCTTTTTTCTTCACCATTATATGCATCGATATGACTTAAGTTTTGGCCAAGCTGGGTTGCCTGGCTCCTGTGCTTACCCCTACGTTCCCGATTGTTCGGCTAGGCGGTAAAGGGAGCACCTCTGCGATTGTTACTGCCGGGTCAGCCGGATGTGTACCTCAGACTGGGTGAAGCCGAAAGCTAGCGTTATTAAGGGAATATTCGGTCGGTGAAATAAAAGATGATCTTTTTACTCATTTTATGCGCCCCCAGATGCTTTTTTCTGTGTCTCTTCACGCAGTCCAGACATGCACCTTAGGGCATGCCTCCCAGCGAAAGGAACCCTTAACGGAACTATTCTCTCTGGAAGATGTTTCTTACTAACCATGTAATATAACATAACTAGTTGGGCACTTGTCTGATAAAGCACTAATGACCCCTACGCCTGGTCTCCACGCATACCCCGGTTCTTATATAACCGCTAGGGTATTCGGACACACTCCGGACCGTCAGGTCCCGAGGTTGAAGCGAAAAGGTCGGCAACGACAAACGATCTACAATCCGGCTAGAAGGCATTACACATGTCAATTCAAAATTACAGAGTCATTCTGACTGATTGTATTCCTCTTCTATACCATCTAACAGGCTGTCTAATTTACAGTCCTGCTGGGAATACTTCGCGGCCAACTCTACTTGGCCGTATACTAAGCTTACAGGGATCTCCTTCCCGTCAGGCCCCACTGGTCCGACCTCGGCCATGTGGTTTGGGTCAGACTTCGTAAAATGGGTCTTCACCATGGCCCAGGCCTCCCTAGCGCCTTGTCGGCAGGCCGATATCTTCCACAATTGGAAGCGCCGCCGAGCTCCCTTCAGCTTCTCCGCAAGCTCTCCAAGGCCCTCGGGCATGGAGTGGGCAGGCCATAAAGCTTGGGCAATACCCCGCATCGCCTGCCGAATTCGCTCGTGCAGTTGCAAGAGTTCGGGAAGAAGGTCACCCGTAGAACCGGGCATCTCCTCTACAGGACGACCTGTGAGCATACCTACAGACATTACTCTGTTAGTCGACTTCCTCGCCGAACTTTTTTTCGAAGTTCGTTCAAGCACTTACTAAAAATGCCGCATCGAAGCCGCTGATTCTCCTTCGTGGAGTCCGACAGCTGGCCACGAACATCTTTAAGTTCGACGTCCAGCTTGGTGTTGGCATCCTGAAGATCATTCTTCTCTCGCCTCACCTTTGTCAACGTACTCTCACCGGCCTTTAGCCGGCGTAAGAGTTGTTGCTTGTCCGGATCGAGTCCGGCGCCATCTGTAATATGATTTGTCAGATTTGCACCCACACCGCACAATACTAATCTTTCGAAGTGTATCTTACCTGAGGGGGTCTCTTTGGGCTCCCCTGTTGTGGCTAGTGCGGCCTCTAGTTGGGCCTTGCACTTTTCCAGCTCCTGGGACAGTACGGTATTCTTCTCTGTAAGAACCTGCATATTAAATGATCCTTAAATCAGTAGATCTAACTGCTTCAAGTCTCGGGGGCTACTGGCATATATATGTTTAACCAAAATTTTCTTACCCGTATGTCTTTTACATACTGCTCCGTGGCTCTGGCTAAACCATTTTGAGCGGCACGGAGGTACGCATCTCCCGAATTAAAGGCACCTAAAGCCTCTTGGGAGAAACAAGCGTCACGTAGAATTGTCCGGCGACGCCTGTGGTTCATGGCACTCTCCACTTCAGAATTTGTGGCAGACAGCCTGTCCGCACCCTCTGTCAGAGGAGCGTCCGGTGCGCGCCTTGTGCTCGCCTCCGCTTCCTGGCCAGACCTTGGAGCCTAGCTGGTGGAGGCGCGATTGGCAACCTCTCCGGATGTAGTCCGGCGAGGTCTCTTCATTCTGAAGATAGCACGAACGTTAATATGCCCTGACAGAATAACTCCAGGGAAACAGAGGGTGCACTATACCTTTGCGCCGGCATCTCAGTCTGGACTACATTCCTTTTTGCCCCACAGGGCCCTGCGGCCCCTCGTTGGCTAGCCGCCGCAGGTTCGGCCTCCTGCCTCGGAAATCTCCCCTGCAAAACACGGTTGTCGTCAGAAACACCGGGCTACGTAGGGGTGGAATCTCTTTCAAGGGAATAAGACCCCGGTTTCTCTCACCTGGGAGGCCGGGATTAACCCTGGGTAATCCGCTGTAATGGCTACCAAGGTATTGTCCTTGCTTAGCTGATGGAACACCCCGTCGATAAGCTCCACCGATATGTCCGGATCCTCTTCGGAGTCCGGATTGAGGGACCGTTCTGGGTCCTCGGGCTGTGGAGGGCGGCTGTTTATATCCTTTACCTCCTATTGTAGTTCCTGCATTGAAGTCGTCAGACTACCTATCTAACCATGGGAGTATAAAACAAACGGGCAAGCGCAATTGTTCACTTACCCAACTTGGAGGATCGTACATACTGAATCCGGCCCGCGGGTTGACGCGGAGGAATTCCTCCTTTTCTCCCTTGTACAAAGAGGATAAGATCTTTACTAAGGCGGCGGCTGAGGCCGGCCCCTTATGACCGTAACGTGTGGCGTCATCCTCCCCGTTGAAATCCCACATGGGATGGCCTCTGTATTGAAGCGGCTGCACCCCCCGCATAATGCATGCGGCCATGACTCCAATCATGGTTAGTCCGGAATGAGCTAACAGTCTTATCCGGCCCATCAGGTAAAGGATGTCTCTGTCGCTTTCTCTCTGAGAGCTCCGCGGATGCCAGCTCAAGCATTTCTTCAATGGAGCACTGTTGAACTCAGGGAGACCGACCCGGATAGGGTCCGGTAGCGGGACGTCATCTATGTAAAACCATTCCGAAGGCCAGTCTTCGGACGCCTTCTTTGGGGTTCCTGATAGGTATCCGGTCCCGGCGATGCGCCATACTTCGGCTCCGCCCACTTGGTATATAGACCCCTCTTGAGAACGGGGCACCAGGCAGAATAACCTCTTCCACAGCGTGAAATGAGCCTCAACGCCTAAAAATAGCTCGCAAAGGGCGACGAAACCCGCAATATGCAATACAGAGGCAGGCGTGAGATTGTGCAGCTGGAGGCCGTAGAACTCCAGAAGCCCGCGGAGAAATGGATGAATTGGAAATCCCAGTACCCTTATTAGATAG
This sequence comes from Triticum dicoccoides, assembly GCF_002162155.2. Classification (NCBI taxonomy): domain Eukaryota; kingdom Viridiplantae; phylum Streptophyta; class Magnoliopsida; order Poales; family Poaceae; genus Triticum; species Triticum dicoccoides. The sequence continues at coordinate 90,969,936 of NC_041390.1, forward strand.
GGAACGAGGCACACCCGCTCTCCTTTAGAAGGATTGGGGGTGCTCTCCGCTTGTTTTCCGCCATTGTAGGTGGCGAGACCGGCTCGGACCGGGACCATGTATGCCTGAGGGAGAAATCCCTTGGCCTGAAGCGACACTAACTCGCTATGCGGGATGGTACAACTCTCCCAGTCCCCGGGTTTGGGACTGGAGGGGCGAGGGGAGGAGCTGCGACGGCTGGTCATGTTGGAATGGACCTTTGCTGGAAGCGCTCTGATGATAACTCGCGGAAAGGAGAAGATGTGGTTTGGACCTAAATCCCCATCCCGTTAAATAGGCGGCTCGTTTGTACGGCTAGGGGTGTGGATGTAAAAATGCCCCGGCTTTTCGCATTCGTTTGACACATGAAAGATGGCCATTATTGGGCGTGGAAGCCGAGGAGCACTACATTACAAAAATCGGACATTATTCCTACAGGTACACAAGATTTGGAGAAGAACCCGCCTTGCAATGCCGAACAATCTGCGCGCCGGACTCGTCGTCATTGAAGCCTGGTTCGGGGGCTACTGAGGGAGTCCTGGATTAGGGGGTGTTCGGGTAGCCGGACTATACCTTCAGCCGGACTCTAGGACTATGAAGATACAAGATTGAAGACTTCATCCCGTGTCCGGATGGGACTTTCCTTGGCGTGGAAGGCAAGCTTGGCGATGCGGATATTCAAGATCTCCTACCATTGTAACCGACTCTATGTAACCCTAACCCTATCTGGTGTCTATATAAACCGGAGGGTTGTAGTCCGTAGGCAATCAACTCCATATGCAACAATCATACCATAGGCTAGCTTCTAGGGTTTAGCCTCCTTGATCTCGTGGTAGATCTACTCTTGTACTACCCATATCATCAATATTAATCAAGCAGGACGTAGGGTTTTACCTCCATCAAGAGGGCCCAAACCTGGGTAAAACATCGTGTTCCCTGCCTCCTGTTACCATCCGGCCTAGACGCACAGTTCGGGACCCACTACCCGAGATCCGCCGGTTTTGACACTGACAAGAATACTTAGAGTTGAACTTGTAGATGTTGAAAATGATCGGATCCACTTGAAGAGAAACAAGCCGGTTGAAAAGGATTGACATGGCAATCTCGATTATCATGAGGATTAGTATTCACATAGGAACATGAGAACACCACTTAGGAAAGGTATGGAATCAACACTTGACTTCAAAGCAAACTTGAATACCACAACTGAAAACAAAATAAAGGATTGGCTTGCAGAATAAGCCGGAACAAACATATGATAGAGATTTCGTCCGAAGTTTTCGTGGTGAGGCCCACACGGGCTCGATCGTACATCACCATCATGTACAAGGCAGTGCACATGACATACGAAGCGTCCCCGAGTCAGCATAGCCAAGGACTTTTTAAGACACAACGAGACCACTGCAAAACCAACCGTGGAATAGGCGGACCAATAGACGTCGAACCCCAATCTCATATCATGCATCTGTCGGAAAGATATCCTAAGAGCTACTTGAATTCCCACTCATAAACTCCCGAAACTTTTCGGTTATGCAATCAGGTGTTGGGGATACAGGGGAAGCATAATATCTCACCCAAAACTAACAAATCCTACATCCAGCTGTATCCATCCTTCAACACATAACCAAGAAATCTTCAGAAATCATTTACCTCAACCTTCGAAAAGCATCCGTTATACGAGTTATGGCAATACTCCCGAACTCCCGCCCCAGTACTGGGTGGCATCGAGGTTATCTCACCAACAACTGCATAAAGGAGATTTTCGATGTCGGCGAAACTCAGGTATTCCAGAATTGCAACGATAAAATTGTGATGACAACACCTCGGAGCTCAACTCCCCGGGACACTGCCACAACCCCTAAATGTCAGGAGGCACCAAGAACAATGTTCTCGTCACAAAACCATCGAAACGATTCCAAGATACCCGCGTGATCCTAAAAAAAGATTTAGTGAAATTTGAGAAGAGAAAAGTCAAAACTCTACATCAGGATGCCTTACCAGAGCGACGAAGGGACTGAAGAGTAAAAAGAATCCTACTCTCCAATATATATAATCCTAAATGACTCAAAACATTTTTCTAGACTCAACAACGCCAACGATTCGATCAAGCAGGGGGCTCCTAAGTTAGGGAAGGCTCTGATTACCAACTTGTAACACCCACGATGCGGCTATATCTCCCACATGTTGGAGCACGACTTAGAGGCATAACCGCATTGTAGGCATGTCACAAGAATGGTAATCTTTACACATCCCATGTACTGAATAAGAAAGAGGTACAGAGTTGGCTTACAATCGCCACTTCAAACAATACGTAAATATAGCATTACATCAACCAGATACAATCAAGGTCTGACTACGGAACCAAAATAAAAGAAGACTACCCCTAATGCAAAAGATCCCTGATCGCCCCGACTGGGCTCCACTACTGATCAACTGAAACGAAACAACACGATGAACAAGATCTTCATCGAGCTCCTTCTTGAGCTCGGTTGAGTCACCTGCATGGTATCATCGTCACCTGCAAACTGGTTTTGGAAGTAATTTGTGAGTCACGGGGACTCAGCAATCTCACACCCTCGCGATCAAGAGTATTTAAGCTTATGGGTAGGTAAAAGGTATGTGAGGTGGAGCTGCAGCAAGCACTAGCATATATGGTGGCTAACTTACGCAAATGAGAGCGAGAAGAGAAGGCAAAGCACGTTCGAGAATCTATGATCAAGAAGTGATCCTGAAACTACTTACGTTCAAGCATAACTCCAACACCGTGTTCACTTCCCAGAGTCCGCCGGAAAGAGACCATCACGGCTACACACGCGATTGATGCATTTTAATTAAGTTAAGTTTCAAGTTCTCTACAACCGGACATTAACAAATTCCCATCTGCCCATAACCGCGGGCACAACTTTCGAAAGTTCAAAACCCTGCAGGGGTGTCCCAACTTAGCCCATCACAAGCTCTCACGGTCAATGAAGGATATTCCTTCTCCCAGGAAGACCCGATCAGGCTCGGAATCCCGGTTACAAGATATTTCGACAATGATAAAACAAGAGCAGCAAAGCCGCCTGATGTGCCGACAAATCCCGATAGGAGTCGCACGTATCTCGTTCTCAGGGCACACCGAATAGGTCAAGCTACGAGTAAAACCAACCCTCGAGTTGCCCCGAGGTGGCCCCGCAGGCTGCCCGTTTCGGACCAACACTCAGAGGAGCACTGGCCCAGGGGGGTTAAAATAAAGATGACCCTCGGGAGCGCGACTCCCAAGGGAAAAGTAGGTGGTGGTGAGGCAAATGGTAAAACCAAGGTTGGGCCTTGCTGGAGGAGTTTTATTCAAAGCGAATTGTCAAGGGGTCCCCATAACACCCAACCGTGTAAGGAACACAAAATCAAGGAACATAACACCGGTATGACAGAAACTAGGGCGGCAAGAGTGGAACAAAACACCAGGCATAAGGCCGAGCCTTCCACCCTTTACCAAGTATATAGATGCATTAATTAAAATAAGAGATATTGTGATATCCCAACAAATATCCATGTTCCAACATGGAACAAACTCCATCTTCACCTACAACTAGCAACACTATAAGAGGGGCTGAGCAAAGCGGTAACATAGCCAGACAACGGTTTGCTAGGACAAGGTGGGTTAGAGGTTTGACATGGCAATATGGGAGGCATGATAAAGCATGTCGTAGGTATCGCGGCATAGGCATAGCAATAGAGCGAGCAACTAGCAAGCAAAGATAGAAGTGATTTCGAGGGTATGGTCATCTTGCCTGAGATCCCGCAAGGAAGAAGAACGAGTCCATGAAGAAGACAAACGAACGAAGTCGAACGAATCCTCACAAACGCGACGTTATCGGAACCAACCCGGAGAAGCAACACCGGAAAGAAGCAAACAACATAGTAAACAACCACCACATGAACATGGCATGATGCACAACCAAGTATGATGCATGTCCGGTTTAATGAGGCATGGCATGGCAAAGTGCACAAGCAATTCTACAAATTAAGTGGAGATCAATATGCAACGAGTTGCATATTAACGAAACACCACAACAAGTTATTTAGTTCGATCTCGTTTATGTACCCAACAATATTAAATGTTGATTAACATGGCAAGGGGTGAAGCAAAAGAAAACTACCTATCTAGGCAAGTTTAAATGAGGTCGGATCAACAAGCAACAAGTCCGGAAACTCCTCATGTGCAAATTTTAAGGTTTGGTACTGTTCTGCCCTAAACACAATTTTAAAGTTGTTAAACATGCAAAGTAAGGTCACCATGACAAACTAGGCATTTTTCTACCCCATTTACATATAAAGTTTGTTAGGTTTGGAGCTACGGTTAATTAGTTATGAAATAAAGCATTTTAATGAGTTGTTTAAGCAAATTTAAACAAACAACATTTTAAACATAGATGAAAGTGGTATTAATCTACACAAAATTCTAAGCAAGTTTCATATTTAAAGTTTTTACATATGATGCACCGTTTATGAGTAATGAAATGCATGAAGTTTAGGGGCTGATCTGCAAAAGTGCAATTCCCTGGAAATTGATAAAAATCGCAGCTAAGGAAAAAAACCTATGCAGGCTGAAAACGTTGGGCGCTGGGCTTTGGGTGGCTCACCATGGGCTTTGGCCCAGCTGGAGAGGGGGAGGCCAGGCAGGCCGGATCTGGCGTGACTGGGCCTTGGGCGGCACTGGCCCACGTGCGTGCGAGCAGAGGAGGGGCCGGCAGGGGAGCTGGGCCTGCGGGGCACAGTCATCAGAGGCGAGGCGCTGGGCCTGGAATCGGGATGAGGTCGGCAAGGTCCACGCGAGAAGTCAACGCGAGGAGCGCGAGCTGCTCTGCTCGTTCTGAAGGAAAACGCAGCGACAGGTTCATGGACTTGGCGAGGCGGAGGAGGCAGGGCTTGCCGGCGGCATGGCCTGCGGAGGTCCGCCTGCTGCGGTGGATCGAGGAAGAGACGACGGAGGGGCGCGGCTCCAGGCGCAGGACGGCGAGGCGAGGGACTTGGCGAGGCGGCGACCTGCGGGATTCACCGGCGTCTGCACTCGCGGCAACAGGGCGACGCAGGCGCGGCAACAGGGAGGCCGGCGGGACTTGCCGCAGCAGGACCGGCCGGAGGAGGGACTTGGCGCATCAGGGCTTCACGGGAGGGCGGAGGAGGACCGGACCCGTGGCCGGGGATGCAGTATCCGGTGAAGAACAACGGCGAACGGCAATGACCGAGGAAGGTGGTGCGACGCTCCACTTCTCCTGTGCTCGTGAACAGAGAGAGATATGAGAAAGAGTAGGGGAAAACGACCATCAGCAGACGGGAGGGAAGCAGGGCGCGAGGAGCTGGTGTTGCTGAACGGCCCTGCCGTTTGGCAATGGCGACTAGGTGCTCAGGGACGCGGGGTGACGGTGGCGCAGGAACGACGGGGAGGCGAAGGTTGAGGCAGGGGGCTGCGCTGGTGTTGCTGCTGCGGCTGGCTCAAGGAGAGATGCTGATCTCAAGCGCGTGAGGAGGGAGGAGGGAGGGCGTGGAATGGATCGAGGGGAAGGTGGAGGTTGGTTGGGGGGAACTGGCAGGGGATATCCCAAGGGGGGATTTGGTGTAGTGGCGGCGGCGGCGATGGGTGGATGGGACATGAGGCCTAAAATTTAGGGTTAGGTCCTAAATTAGACTAGGGAGTCTATATATATAGGGAAAGAGGGGAGTTTGGATCATCTGATTGAAATCCGACGGTCGAGAATAAATGGGTTAGGAAATCCAAATGAGAAAATGGTGATGTTTTGTAGATGTTTGGGGATGTTCTGAGTCCAACGATGACAACTCCTCGGGTCGGGTTCGGGACAACTTCCGGACACGCGCAAGGGGTTCGATGCACTGCGCAGAGAGGGTTTTTTCGGACCGTGCGATCGCATCGGACGACTCCGGACGCAAAGAGGGGTAGGTGGATGGACTAGGTGGGCTGTGGCGAGGCTGAGAGGAGAGAAGAGAGAGAGGGTCCGGCAGCAGTTTTCGGAGACCGAAAACGTCCAACATTTGACCGGCTATATTGCCGCTATAGCTTAACGGTTGGGCTATCAAACGGACTCCGAAAGCGATGAAACTTGGCAGGCGGCCTACCTACACTAAAATAAGACCGCACGCCAACTCTCATCCCACTCTGAGAACATTTTCCGGCCACTTATAAAAATAATATTTCGGACGTGCCGCGGGCGCGTGCAAGTGTGTCTGGGCTCAGAACGGACAACAGCCGGAAATGGGGGAAACACGGACGGATGCAGGTTTTGGAAACATGATGATGCAATGCGGATGATGACATGGCAAGATGCAACACGCAAGCAAATGACAAGGCAACAACAGCGAATGACTGGACGACACCTGGCGCAAAGGTCTCAGGGCGTTACATGTGTCTTAAGGTGTTATTCTAGTACGAACTCTATGATAGATCGATCAGAAAGGATAACTTTGAGGTGGTTTCGTACCCTACCATAATCTCTTCGTTTGTTTTCCGCTAATAGTGACTTTGGAGTGACTCTTTGTTGCATGTTGAGGGATAGTTATATGATCCAATTATGTTATTATTGTTGAGAGAACTTGCACTAGTGAAAGTATGAACCCTAGGCCTTGTTTCCTAGCATTGCAATACCATTTATGCTCACTTTTATCACTTGTTACCTTGCTGTTTTTATATTTTCATATTACAAAAACCTTTATCTACTATCCATATTGCACTTGTATCACCATCTCTTCGCCTAACTAGTGCACCTATAAAATTTACCATTGTATTGGGTGTGTTGGGGACACAAGAGACTCTTTGTTATTTGGTTGCAGGGTTGCTTGAGAGAGACCATCTTCATCCTACGCCTCCTACGGATTGATAAACCTTAGGTCATCCACTTGAGGGAAATTTGCTACTTTCCTACAAACCTCTGCACTTGGAGGCTCAACAACGTCTACAAGAAGAAGGTTGTGTAGTAGACATCAAGCTCTTTTCTGGCGCCGTTGCCGGGGAGGTGGGTGCTTGAAGGTATATCTTTAGATCTTGCAATCGAATCTTTTTGTTTCTTATTTTATCACTAGTTTATTTTATAAAAGAAAAAAAGGAATTGAGTTTGCCTCTATGCTTCATCTTTTTAATATCTTTCGTGAGAATGATGAAAAGGAAAATTGTGCTCAAGTGCTAGAAGAAGAATTCTATAAAACGTTTGGCACTAAATCTTTGAATGATGAGCATGATTGCAATGTTGTTAGTATGAACTCCTTGAATATTCATAGTACTAATGATGATTGCACTAGACATAATGAAAATGTCTCTTATAAGCATGTCAATTTTTATGGAGTGCATAGAGTTTGCAAGTACACACCAAATAGGGAAGATAGATTTTGCAAGAGGCATAAGTATTTGGAAACTAAATGGTTGCAAGAAAGGCTAGATGTTTTTGCTGAAAATTTAAAATTTCTTCACCATACTTGTGAACTTTGCAATGAACATGGTCATTTAAATCTCAAATGCAAATTGTTTCATGATCGTATCATGTCCAAAAATTGTGATGATTTGATTTCCCTTGCACATCATAATGAACTTAGTTTGCTTTTGGGTTATGAAGAAATGAAACGTATAACTAAGCATATTCCAGAATATAACCTTGAGAAATTCCTCGATATTGATCTAGAAGAAATTTTTATGTATTGTGGGGTGAATTGCATTGAAAATCCTTATATTGCTAATTATAAAGAAAACAAATAGAAGATGAAGAGAATACTAATGAAAGGGAGGAGACTTCCCAATATCTTCCTATTATTTTTTATGATGAATCAGGTAACGAGGAGGAGCCTTCTATTCAACCAACCTCATCAATAAGGAGCTCAGAAAAGACGATTAAACCCACACATAATGAGAAGAAGAAAAAGAAAAGACGGATAAACAAAGGTAAAAAGGTATCTGTCTCAAATGATGTTGCTCCTATTACTCCTTGTGATGATGATAATTGCTATACTATTGGTGCTATCCATACTATTAATGATGAGAGTGATTATGCTTATGATATGAAAAGGCCCAAGCTTGGAGATGCTATGTTTGATGAGAATGACATGTTTGAGAATGTATTTGCTGCAATTAATGTTTGTCCCAAGCTTGGGGGTGCTATGTTTAATGAAGATGATATTTCTAGCCTCCCAAGTTTTAATATTCTCCTACAAAGGAAGCAAGACTAGGACTCCACTTGTAATAGAGTAATCCTAATCCTAATAGGACAAGTCATGTAACCCGCCCCTTCAACATATATAAGGACGGGCAGGGCATCCCAAGAGGGGGAGAAAAATAATCTTAAGGCTAGACACAACTAGGAGAGTCAGTTTACGGTGACTTCCTCATGAGCATAATGAGACCTAGCCACAAACAACATGTAGGGTTATTACAGGATGATGTTTTCTGGGGCCCGAAGCTGTCTAAATCCTTGTTTTGTGTGTTGCGTCTCTCGACTCCGATCAACCCCTCTCAAGCTACCACATAGATGCGTTGGTCTCACGACTAAGTTCTCACACTAGGACATCTGCCGTGACAATTCCACAACAATCTCCAAATTCAAGAACGAGAACCCCGCCAAGAAACAACACAATGCCTTTGTAAAAAGAAAATGATATTGTGGCGTTGTCGCCATACGGTCCAACAAGCCGGACCTAGGGCTCCCCGGATGATGGAAAACGGCACAGATATGGGTCATGATAGCGCCTCCAAGAAGGGGACGACACCCCTAGGTGTCGCTGTTGCAAGCATCCAACACACTCGCGCGCATTCATCTCAGCATGCATACTTTCCTCTCAAGAGGCGCGCAAGTGTCTTTTCCTCACGAGAGCATCCCGCAAGCGAGGGCTGGGACTGTGTATGTGTATGGGTCGCTACTGTACAATGTACACAACACCTCGCCAAGTCCTTTGGCGTAGGTCTCCTCACGAGATGCTCACGTAGGAACAGACAAACGCGCTCCGTTGTAAAAAATACGAATGATTGCAGGCGAGTATATCCCGCCGGAGCAAGTACATAACCCTCCACGAGGAAACCAAGGAGATCCTCCACAAGAATCCTGAAAGATTCCCTCAAGGAGCAACAAGAAGTCCTCCACGAGGGACATAAGCAAAGTTTCTCGAGAGATCCCCCATAGGCACTACCTCGGCTAGATTTAAACTCTCATCAGTTTGCATATTAACTAGATTTGGACTGTCATCTACAAGAGGTTGCTCCTCCCCATATTCTTTTGCATTTTCAGCAATAGATTCAGCAGTAATTTCAGCGCTTAAAGTTGAACCGATCCGCTTGAAAAAGAATTCCATTTCCCTTTTCCTATCTCTTCATTCTTTTAGCACATCAAATTGATAAAAGATAGAAATTAATAACTAATCCGTTCATTTGCCGAACACCAACGCACACAGCAGTAGGGAGGCAGAATTACCTTCATGAGTTCAGGTGTCCCGGAGCAGACGACAGAACGACGGCGAGCAGCGAGCACCCTAGCCAGATGCTCAGATGAGGAGACCTGGAGACAAAGAGGCAGACAACGCGTAACTTCCAATCGATTAATTTGTCGCTTGGTCTGCCTACTCCACGGTGCAAACCCTATTTATCGCCCGTTGCGAGTCGTAACTCGGACTCGCCCGCTTACGAGTTCGAAGCAGGTCGACCCATTAGTTTTTCTTTAAAGAGAAAAGATAAGAAAACATGATGGAAATGAGGGATTTGAACTTCGGATCTCGGCATCGAGGTCATAGGGGCACAGCGACTGGGCTACGACGCGTTCATGTCCAACTTTCTTTTTTAATCTTTTTATTGTCTACTTTTTTGTTTTCATTTTTTCCCATTTTCTTCTCTATTTATGTTTTTCTTTTCTGTTTTTATTTTCCGTTTTATTCCTTCTTTTTTATTTCTTTTTCTGTTTTATTATTTATTTTTAGTTTTATTTTTTCTTTATTTGAAAATATTCGTTTTTAAAATCTTAAAAATCTGAATAATTTTTTCGTTTCTATTTAACTGAACTATTTTCAAATGTGGAACTATTTTAAAAATTGAACCATTTTCAGTTTGGAACCATTTTTAAAAATTCAACCATTTTCAGTTTGGAACCATTTTTAAAAATTCAACCATTTTCAGTTTGGAACCATTTTTAAAAATTAGAACCATTTTGGTTCACCGAAAATTTTGGTTCACTACTTTTTTTGGTTGATCGGCATTTTTGGTGCACCGAAAATTTTGGTTAACTATTATTTTTGGTTCACCAAATTTGTTTGGTTCACTATTAGTTCTGGTTTCCATAAATTTTGGTTCACTATTATTTGGTTCACCATTATTTTGGTGCATCCGCATTCTCTGTTCAGCATTATTTGTGGTTCACCAAAAATTTTGGTTCGCTATTATTTTTGGTTCATCGACATTTGTGGGGCACCGATGGTTTCACTATATTTTTGGGGTTCACCAAAAAATTTGGTTCACTATTTTTTTGGTTCATCCGCATTTTTGGTTCACTATTAAATTTGTTTCACTATTTGTTTGGTCCGAAAATTTTGGTTCGCTATGTTTTTGGTTCATCAGCATTTTTGGTTCACCGAGGATTTTGGGTCACTATTATTTTTGGTGCATCGGTATTTTTGGGTCACTATAATTTTTTGTATCTGAATTTTAGTTCATTTCGAAGTACCGACTCGCCCACAGGGATCAACTAGGTGGGTTGGCCCATCATCAGGTTCGTCCTTTTTTCTCCATTTCTTTTTCGTTCTATTTTTCTATTTCTTTTTACACCTTTTCTAAGTTCTTGTTGTCTTTCATCTTTTTTCTTTTTCCATATTTTGAAAATCTGAACCATCTTCGTTTTCAGTTTTTCCTAAACCTTTTTAAATGTGAACCATTTTCGATAATGATAACTTTTTAAAAATCTGAACCATTTTGAAAAAATAAATCTATACATTTAAAAAATGATAGAAAGGTCGGAATTATTTTTTCTCACGCACTGACTAGTTTTTTGTTTGAAGAAGGCACTAACTAGTGTGGCGATCTAACTTCCTTAATAAAAGTATGTGCATCGTTACATAGCTGTGGACGTGCACCAGAGAATGATGGGCCGAACCTTCCAGCTCGCAGAAGGCGATAGGTAGGGGATCCCCTCCACGGTGGCCTAAGCCTGGTACGTGGGCTTGTATGTAGTGTATTGGGCCTGTATGCAATGCCCAATGGGCCAATGGATTTTTTTCCAATGAAATAATTATTAACAATAGGCTAATTTAGTGACCTGCCTAGTATTACCTACTGAAAATTGTGTGGGACCCAATAATGCTAAACATACAAAGAGTTACACATAATTACACGCTGACTAGAATTCTTTCTTTCTAACTAACCACTTCCCCGTGATTTTCATAAGGGTGGGGCCCTCCTTCCCCTTAACCTTCAATCACAACTCACCTGTTTGTAAAACCCATGTAAACTTATGTATATGTAGCATTACTCGGGTCTGACCCCTGCTAGCACCCCCGGATCCGCCCCTGGTTAATACGGTACCAAGATTATCCGAGACGCTAAAAGTCCACATGATTGTATATATCTCAAATAACTAAACTTCAGTGCATGTTGTGTTCCGTTAGTCATTAGTTCTTGCTAGTTGATGGCTGGTACCAGACAATTCTCAGTTTTTTTTAAAACAACAATATTCCAATAATGAAGTATTTGAGTGATTGGGCAACGAATATTTCAATTTTATATAATACTTCAGTTTACAGAAAAAGTAGTCTGGATTGAAGTTTTTATTATGGCAAAAAAACTTCTGTTTTTATACCATACCTTAGTTTATAAAACACAATATTTATTGGATCCAAACGCTATGAAGTATTTCAATATTTTAAAGAAACTGAAGCATTACAAAATTCTTGAAAAAAAGGGAGCTCCCAAACGGACCCTACAATGATACCGGAAAGGTGAGACAGCAGTCCAGTTTTTTAACATATGTACATTACAGAATATAAAATGTAGGCATAAGAATATACCTATCAAGTATCAACTAGCTTACAAACGAACAATCAAACCTATACAATATCAATCAACGGCTAGTCTATAGTAGTTTTCGGGCAAACGTACAGTGGCCGTCCATCGACTTAGTTTGTGTCGATCAAGGGTTATACGTAAGTATCAAGTTGATATTAGTACAACCGGCATCTGTAGTAACACAATATCAAATCAAAGTACGTCAAAACAATCGATACTTTACACAACTAAATTATTTAAAAAGAATAAAGACATGTTGAAAAAAAATCCATCTAACAAAAAGTATCGGCAGAAACCATCACTTAACAACACAATAACCGTGAGATGGTTTTTCAAAAGTAACGCATACAGAAAGAGAACGGTGAGGAAGCGACATCATCGTTTGATGCAACCATGAAAGGCTAGAACTGTCGGCTGGTCTAGCTACCCACGGCTAGGGGTGGGCGTTCGGTTCCCCAACCGAAAGGTTCGGTACTTCGGTGATTTACATTTATCGGTTCCTGAAAAACGAGCACCAACCGGTCTTCAAGAATTAGTGGAACCGAGCCTTCGGTGGACCGATCGATCGGTTCGATACTCGGTTATGTACCGAAGAGACCAAAGTAGGCTCTGGCCTGGCACCTGGGCACAGCAGCGCTGCGTTGGGCTGTGTTGGCCGGCTGCTTGTCTGGGCTGGTTTGTGTGGGCTATAGAACAGGGCTTCTACAGACCAGGTTAGCGATCAAAGCTGCCTGGGCCGGTCGGGGTCAGGACGTCGCTAGCTGCCCTGTTTTGCGGGCTGTGAGATGTGGAAAGGAGGAGATAGTGGAGGGCCTCGACGGTTTTCGGTCTGTTCGGTTGACCGAGCATGGGGACCGAAACTACCGAAACAAATTCGGTTTGTACGAATCACTAACCGATCTCAGTACCGAAAAAATCGGTGTCGGTCACTTCGGCTTCGGTCCAGGTCAAAACGGTTCGGTCCTTCGGTTTCCGGTTTATATGCCCACCCCTACCCACGGCTTCTCCAGTGATCAACGTAAACCTGAGCACACGATCGATGAGCCAACTCGTTTCAGTTTGTTGTATACATATAATAGCTAGGCGACAATGGATCAGTTACTCACTACTTAACCTACATTTTGGTGGATAATGAAGCAAGTAAAATTGGTCCTCTATTGTCTTTTGTGGAGGGCAAGAAAGAGTACAAGTGAGAGGGGGGGTGTTGGGGAACGTAGTAATTTCAAAAAAACTCCTACGCACACGCAAGATCATGGTAATGCGTAGCAACGAGAGGGGAGAGTGTTGTCTGCGTACCCTCGTAGACCGGCAACGGAAGTGCTGACACAACATAGAGGAAGTAGTCGTACGTCTTCCCGATCCGACCGATCCAAGTACCGAACGTACGGCACCTCCGAGTTCTGCACACGTTCAACTCGGTGACGTCCCTCGAGCTTCGATCCAGCCGAGTGTTGAGGGAGAGTTTCGTTAACATGACGGTGTGATGACGGTGATGATGTTCTACCGTCGCAGGCTTCGCCTAAGCACCTCTACGATATGACTGAGGTGGAATATGGTGGAAAGGGGCACCGCACACGGCTAAGGAACGATCACGAAGATCAACTTGTTTGTCATGGGGTGCCCCCTTGCCCCCGTATATAAAGGAGGGAGAGGGGGAGGTGCGGCCAGCCCTAGGGGTGCGCCTGGAGGAGTCCTACTCCCACCGGGAGTAGGACTCCCCCCTCTTGCCTTGTTGGAGAAGGAAAAGGGAAGGGGGAAAGAGGAAAGGGGGGCGCCGCCCCCACTTCCTTGTCCTAATCGGACTAGGGGGGAGGGGGGCGCGGCCTGCCCTGGCCGGCCCTCCTCTTCTCCCTTAGGGCCCAATAAGGCCCATTAACCCCCCCGGGGGGGGGGGGTCCGGTAACCCCCGGTATTCCGGTAAATTCTCGATTTCACCCGGAACGTTTCCGATATCCAAATATAGGCTTCCAAAATATCAATATTTATGTCTCGACCATTTCGAGACTCCTCGTCATGTCCATGATCACATCCGGGACTCCGAACAACCTTCGGTACATAAAAACATAAAAACCCTAATTACGATCGTCACCGAACTTTAAGCGTGCGGACCCTACGGGTTCGAGAAGTATGTAGACATGACCGAGACACGTCTCCGGTCAATAACCAATAGCGGAACCTGGATGCTCATATTGGCTCCTACATATTCTACGAAGATCTTTATCGGCCAGACCGCATAACAACATACGTTGTTCCCTTTGTCATCGGTATGTTACTTGCCTGAGATTCGATCGTCGGTATATCAAATACCTAGTTCAATCTCGTTACCGGCAAGTCTCTTTACTCGTTCCGTAATACATCATCCTGCAACTAACTTATTAGTTGCAATGCTTGCAAGGCTTGAGTGATGTGCATTACCGAGAGGGCCCAGAGATACCTCTCCGACAACCAGAGTGACAAATCCTAATCTCGAAATACGCCAACCCAACAAGTACCTTTGGAGACACCTTTAGAGCACCTTTATAATCACCCAGTTACGTTGTGACGTTTGGTAGCACACAAAGTGTTCCTCCAGTAAACGGGAGTTGCATAATCTCATAGTCATAGGAACATGTATAAGTTATGAAGAAAGCAATAGCAACAAACTAAACGATCAAGTGCTAAGCTAATGGAATGGGTCAAGTCAATCACATCATTCTCCTAATGATGTGATCTCGTTAATCAAATGATAACTCATGTCTATGGCTAGGAAACATAACCATCTTTGATCAACGAGCTATTCAAGTAGAGGCATACTAGTGACACTCTGTTTGTCTATGTATTCACACATGTATTATGTTTCCGGTTAATACAATTCTAGCATGAATAATAAACATTTATCATGATATAAGGAAATAAATAGTAACTTTTATTATTGCCTCTAGGGCATATTTCCTTCAGTCTCCCACTTGCACTAGAGTCAATAATCTAGATTACACAGTAATGATTCTAACACCCATGGAGCCTTGGTGCTGATCATGTTTTGCTCGTGGAAAAGGCTTAGTCAGCGGGTCTGCAACATTCAGATCCGTATGTATCTTGCAAATTTCTATGTCTCCCACTTGGACTAAATCCCGAATGGAATTGAAGAGTCTCTTGATGTGCTTGGTTCTCTTGTGAAATCTGGATTCCTTTGCCAAGGCAATTGCACCAGTATTGTCACAAAAAAAATTCATTGGACCCGATGCACTAGGTATGACACCTAGATCGGATACGAACTCCTTCATCCAGACTCCTTCATTTGCTGCTTCCAAAGCAGCTATGTACTCCGCTTCACATGTAGATCCCGCCACGATGCTTTGTTTAGAACTGCACCAACTGACAACTCCACCGTTCAATGTAAACACGTATCCGGTTTGCGATTTAGAATTGTCCGGATCAGTGTCAAAGCTTGCATCAACATAACCATTTACGATGAGCTCTTTGTCACCTCCATATACGAGAAACATATCCTTAGTCCTTTTCAGGTACTTCAGGATGTTCTCGACCGTTGTCCAGTGATCCACTCCTGGATTACTTTGGTACCTCCCTGCTAGACTTATAGCAAGGCACACATCAGGTCTAGTGCACAGCATTGCATACATGATAGAGCCTATGGCTGAAGCATAGGGAACAACTTTCATTTTCTCTCTATCTTCTGTGGTGGTCGGACATTGAGTCTTACTCAACTTCACACCTTGTAACACAGGCAAGAACCCTTTCTTTGCTTGATCCATTTCGAACCTTTTCAAAACTTTATCAAGGTATGTGCTTTGTGAAAGTCCAATTAAGCGTCTTGATCTATCTCTATAGATCTTGATGCCCAATATATAAGCAGCTTCTCCGAGGTCTTTCATTGAAAAACTTATATTCAAGTATCCTTTTATGCTATCCAGAAATTCTATGTCATTTCCAATCAGAAATATGTCATCCACATATAATATTAGAAATGCTACAGAGCTCCCACTCACTTTCTTGTAAATACAGGCTTCTTCAAAAGTCTGTACAAAACCAAATGCTTTGATCACACTATCAAAGCGTTTATTCCAACTCCGAGAGGCTTGCACCAGTCCATAAATGGATCGCTGGAGCTTGCACACTTTGTTAGCTCCCTTTGGATCGACAAAACCTTCTGGTTGCATCATATACAACTCTTCTTCCAGAAATCCATTCAGGAATGGAGTTTTGACATCCATCTGCCAAATTTCATAATCATAAAATGCGGCAATCGCTAACATGATTCGGACAGACTTAAGCATCGCTACGGGTGAAAAGGTCTCATCGTAGTCAATCCCTTGAACTTGTCGAAAACCTTTCGCAACAAGTCAAGCTTTGTAGACAGTAACATTACCGTCAGCGTCAGTCTTCTTCTTGAAGATCCATTTATTCTCAACTGCTTGCCGATCAACGGGCAAGTCAACCAAAGTCCACACTTTGTTCTCTTACATGGATCCCATCTCAGATTTCATGGCTTCTAGCCATTTTGCGGAATCTGGGCTCACCATCGCTTCTTCATAGTTCGTAGGTTCATCATGATCTAGTAGCATGACTTCCAGAACAGGATTACCGCACCACTCTGGTGTGTATCTTACTCTGGCTGATCTACGAGGTTCAGTAGTAACTTGATCTGAAGTTTCATGATCATTATCATTAGCTTCCTTACTAATTGGTATAGGTGTCACAGAAACCGGTTTCTGTGATGTACTACTTTTCAATAAGGGAGCAGGTACAGTTACCTCATCTAGTTCTACTTTCCTCCCACTCACTTCTTTTGAGAGAAACTCCTTCTCTAGAAAAACTCCAAATTTAGCAACAAAAGTCTTGCCTTCGGATCTGTGATAGAAGGTGTACCCAACAGTCTCCTTTGGGCATCCTATGAAGACACATTTCTCCGATTTGGGTTCGAGCTTATCAGGTTGAAGCTTTTTCACATAAGCATCGCAGCCCCAAACTTTCAGAAACAACAACTTTGGTTTCTTGCCAAACCACAGTTCATAAGGCGTCGTCTCAACAGATTTTGATGGTGCCCTATTTAACGTGAATGCGGCCATCTCTAAAGCATAACCCCAAAACGATAGCGGTAAATCTGTAAGAGACATCATAGATCGCACCATATATAGTAAAGTACGATTACGACGTTCAGACACACCATTACGCTGTGGTGTTCCGGGTGGCGTGAGTTGCGAAACTATTCGCTTTGTTTCAAATGTAGGCCAAACTCGTAACTCAAATATTATCCTCCACGATTAGATCGTAGAAACTTTATTTTCTTGTTACGATGATTTTCAAATTCACTCTGAAATTCTTTGAACTTTTCAAATGTTTCAGACTTATGCTTCATTAAGTAGATATACCCATATCTGCTTAAATCATCTGTGAAGGTGACAAAAGAACGATATCCGCCACGAGCCTCAACATTCATTGGACCACATACATCTGTATGTATGATTTCCAACAAATCTGTTGCTCTCTCCATAGTACCGAAGAACGACGTTTTAGTCATCTTGCCCATGAGGCACGGTTCGCAAGTACCAAGTGATTCATAATCAAGTGGTTCCAAAAGTCCATCAGTATGGAGTTTCTTCATGCGCTTTACATCGATATGACCTAAACTGCAGTGCCACAAATAAGTTGCACTATCATTATCAACTCTACA
Source organism: Triticum dicoccoides (assembly GCF_002162155.2). NCBI lineage: Eukaryota > Viridiplantae > Streptophyta > Magnoliopsida > Poales > Poaceae > Triticum > Triticum dicoccoides. The sequence goes on from NC_041390.1 coordinate 90,987,641, forward strand.
TCTTTTGGTTTCAACATTATGAATATGTGTATCACTACTATCGAGATTCATAAAAAATAGACCACTCTTCAAGGGTGCATGACCATAAAATATATTACTCATATAAATAGAACAACCATTATTCTCTGATTTAAATGAATAACCGTCTCGCATCAAACAAGATCAAGATATAATGTTCATGCTCAACGCTGGCACCAACTAACAATTATTTAGGTCTAATACTAATCCCGAAGGTAGATGTAGAGGTAGCATGCCAACCACGATCACATCGACTTTGGAACCATTTCCCACACGCATCGTCACCTCGTCCTTAGCCAATCTTCGCTTAATCCGTAGCCCCTGTTTCGAGTTGCAAATCTTAGCAACAGAACCAGTATCAAATACCCAGGTGCTACTGCGAGCATTAGTAAGGTACACATCAATAACATGTATATCACATATACCTTTGTTCACTTTGCCATCCTTCTTATCCGCCAAATACTTGGGGCAGTTCTGCTTCCAGTGACCAGTTTGCTTGTAGTAGAAGCACTCAGTCTCACGCTTAGGTCCAGACTTGGGTTTCTTCTCCTGAGCAGCAACTTGTTTGCTGTTCTTCTTGAAGTTCCCCTTCTTCTTCCCTTTCCCCTTTTTCTTGAAACTGGCGGTCTTATTGACCATCAACACTTGATGCTCCTTCTTGATTTCTACCTCCGTGGCTTTTAGCATCGCGAAGAGCTCGGGAATAGTCTTATTCATCCCTTGTATATTATAGTTCATCACGAAGCTTTTGTAGCTTGGTGGCAGTGATTGAAGAACTCTGTCAATGACACTATCAACAGGAAGATTAACTCCCAGTTGAGTCAAGTGATTATGATACCCAGACATTTTGAGTATATGTTCACTGACAGAACTATTCTCCTCCATCTTGCAGCTATAGAACTTACTGGAGACTTCATATCTCTCAATCTGGGCATTTGCTTGAAATATTAACTTCAACTCCTGAAACATCTCATATGCTCCATGACGTTCAAAACGTCGTTGAAGACCCGGTTCTAAGTCGTAAAGCATGGCACACTGAACTATCGAGTAGTCATCAGCTTTGCTCTGCCAGACGTTCATAACATCTGGTGTTGCTCCTGCAGCAGGCTTGGCACTTAGCGGTGCTTCCAGGACGTAATTCTTCTGTGCAGCAATGAGGATAATCCTCAAGTTATGGACCCAGTCCGTGTAATTGCTACCATCATCTTTCAACTTTGCTTTCTCAAGGAACGCATTAAAATTCAACGGAACAACAATACAGGCCATCTATCTACAATCAAACATAAACAAGAAATATACTATCAGGTACTAAGTTCATGATAAATTTAAGTTCAATTAATCATATTACTTAAGAACTCCCACTTAGAAAGATATCCCTCTAATCCTCTAAGTGATCACGTGATCCAAATCAACTAAACCATGTCCGATCATCACGTGAGATGGAGTAGTATCAATGGTGAACATCACTATGTTGATCATATCTACTATATGATTCACACTCGACCTTTCGGTCTCCATGTTCCGAGGCCATATCTGTTATATGCTAGGCTCGTCAAGTTTTAACCTGAGTATTCCGCGTGTGCAACTGTTTTGCACCCGTTGTATTTGAACGTAGAGCCTATCACACCCGATCATCACGTGGTGTCTCAGCACGAAGAACTTTCACAACGATGCATACTCAGGGAGAACACTTATACTTTGATAATTTAGTGAGGGATCATCTTATAATGCTACCATCAATCAAAGCAAGATAAGATGCATAAAAGATAAACATCACATGCAATCAATATAAGTGATATGATATGGCCATCATCATCTTGTACTTGTGATCTCCATCTCCGAAGTACCGTTATGATCACCATCGTCACCGGCGTGACACCTTGATCTCCATCGTAGTATCGTTGTTGTCTCGCCAATCTTATGCTTCCACGACTATCGCTATCGCTTAGTGATAAAGTAAAGCATTACAGCGCGATTGCATTGCATACAATAAAGCGACAACCATATGGCTCCTGCCAGTTGTTGATAACTCAGTTACAAAACATGATCATCTCATACAATAAAATTTAGCATCATGTCTTGACCATATCACATCACAACATGCCCTGCAAAAACAAGTTAGACGTCCTCTACTTTGTTGTTGCAAGTTTTACGTGGTTGCTACGGGCTTAGAAAGAACCGTCCTTACCTACGCATCAAAACCACAACGATAGTTTGTCAAGTTGGTGCTGTTTTAACCTTCGCAAGGACCGGGCATAGCCACACTCGGTTCAACTAAAGTTGGAGAAACTGACACCCGCCAGCCACCTGTGTGCAAAGCACGTCGGTAGAACCAGTCTCGCGTAAGCGTACGCGTAATGTCGGTCCGGGCCGCTTCATCCAACAATACCGCCGAACCAAAGTATGACATGCTGGTAAGCAGTATGACTTATATCGCCCACAACTCACTTGTGTTCTACTCGTGCATAACATCAACGCATAAAACCTGGCTCTGATACCACTGTTGGAGAACGTAGTAATTTCAAAAAAATTCCTACGCACACGCAAGATCATGGTAACGCATAGCAACAATAGGGGAGAGTGTTGTCTACGTACCCTCGTAGACCGGCAACAGAAGCGTTGACACAACGTAGAGGAAGTAGTCGTACGTCTTCCTGATCCGACCGATCCAAGTACCAAACGTACGACACCTCCGAGTTCTGCACACGTTCAACTCGGTGACGTCCCTCGAGCTCCGATCCAGCCGAGTGTTGAGGGAGAGTTTCGTCAACACGACGGTGTGATGATGGTGATGATGTTCTACCGTCGCAGGGCTTCGCCTAAGCACCTCTACGATATGACTGAGGTGGAATATGGTGGAAAGGGGCACCGCACACGGCTAAGGAACGATCACGAAGATCAACTTGTTTGTCATGGGGTGCCCCCTTGCCCCCGTATATAAAGGAGGGAGAGGGGAGGTGCGGCCGGCCCTAGGGGTGCGCCTGGAGGAGTCCTACTCCCACCGGGAGTAGGACTCCCCCCTCTTGCCTTGTTGGAGAAGGAAAGGGGAAGGGGGAAAGAGGAAAGGGGGGCGCCCCCCCCCTTCCTTGTCCTATTCGGACTAGGGGGAGGGGGCACACGGCCAGCCCTGGCCAACCCTCCTCTTCTCCGTTAGGGCCCATGTAGGCCCATTAACCCCCCCCCCGGGGGGGGGGGTCCAGTAACCCCTGGTATTCCGGTAAATTCTCGATTTCACCCGGAACGTTTCTGATATCCAAATATAGGCTTCCAATATATCAATCTTTATGTATCGACCATTTCGAGACTCCTCGTCATATCCGTGATCACATCCGGGACTCCGAACAACCTTCGGTACATCAAAACACAAAAACCTTAATTACGATTGTCACCGAACTTTAAGCGTGCGGACCCTACGGGTTCGAGAAGTATGTAGACATGACCGAGACACGTCTCCGGTCAATAACCAATAGAGGAACCTGGATGCTCATATTGGTAGCATTCTATGGTGTTGTGCTTGAAGGACCTAGTGGTTCTGTTGCGACAGTAACAGAATACATCAAGGATGGTTCCCTTCGACAAGTTCTGCAAGGAAAGGGGAAGTAAGTTTCAAACACACCAACACTCAATTAGTTCAAACATCAATTTCATCTTGGATTTTTTTCATCTGTAGGATGAATTAGCATAGAAGGCTGCTTGTGGCAATGGCCATTGCAATCTCTATGGAATATCTGCACGCAAAAAAATTGTGCACTTTGATTTGAAGAGTGACAACCTTCTGCTCAATCTGAGAGACCCACTGTTAGGGATCGTTGCAAAAATTAAAATTTTCTACGCATCGCCAAGATCAATCTATGGAGAGACTAGCAACGAGAGAGAGGGGAGTGTATCTTCATAACCTTGAAGATCGCAAAACGGAAGCGTTACAAGAACGCGGATGAGGGAGTCGTACTCGTGGCGATTTAGATCGCGGTTGATTCCGATCCAAGTGCCGAACAACGACACCTCCGCGTTCAACACGCATGCAGCTCGATGGCGTCTCCCACGCCTTGATCCAGCAAGGAGAGAGGGAGAGGTTGGGGAAGACAACTCCAGCAGCAGCACGACGGCATTGTGGTGTTGGAGCAGCATGGTACTCCGACAGGGCTTCGCCAAGCGTTGTGGGAGGAGGACGAGGTGTTGGGGAGGGGGAGGGCTGCGCCTTGGATGTGGTGCGGCTGCCCTCCCACCTCCCCTCTATTTATAGGGGCAAGGGAGAGGGAGGCCGGCCCCCTCCAGATGGATCTAGAGGGGGGCAGCGGCCAAGGGGGGATGCTTGCCCCCCAAGTCAAGGGGGGTGCCCCCTTTAGGGTTCCCCCAAACCCTAGGCGCATGTGCCCTAGGGGGTTTCGCGCTCAGCCCACCTAGGGGCTGGTCCCCCTCCATATTCAGCCCATATGGCCCTCCGGGGAAGGTGGACCCTCTCGGTGGACCCCCGGAACCCTTTCGGTGGTCCCGGTACAATACTGATAAACCCCCGAACACTTTCGGCGACCGAATAAGGACTTCCAATATATAAATCTTTGTCTACGGACCATTCCGGAACTCCTCGTTATGTCCGAGATCTCATCCGGGACTCTGAACAACATTCGGTAACCACTTACAAACTTTCCCTATAACCCTAGCATCATTGAACCTTAAGTGTGTAGACCCTACGGGTTCGGGAATCATGCACACATGACCGAGACATCTCTCCAGCCAATAACCAACAGCGGGATCTGGATACCCATGTTGGCTCCCACATGTTCAACGATGATCTCATCGGATGAACCACGATGTCGTGGATTCAATCAATCCCGTATAAAATTCCCTTTGTTAATCGGTATGTTACTTGCCCGAGATTCGATCGTCGGTATCCCATACCTCGTTCAATCTCGTTATCGGCAAGTCACTTTACTCGTTCTGTAACACACTGATGAACCACAAGTATAGGGTATCTATCGTAGTCCTTCCGATAAGTAAGAGTGTCGAACCCAACAAGGAGCAGAAGGAAATGATAAGCGGTTTTCAGCAAGGTATTCTCTGCAAGCACTGAAATTATAGGTAACAGATAGTTTTGTGATAAGGTAATTTGTAACGAGAAACAAATAACAAAAGTAAATAAAGTGCAGCAAGGTGGCCCAATCCTTTTTGTAGCAAAGGACAAGCCTGGACAAACTCTTATATAGGGAAAAGCGCTCCCGAGGACACATGGGAATTATCGTCAAGCTAGGTTTCATCACGATCATATGATTCGCGTTCGGTACTTTGATAATTTGATATGTGAGTGGACCGGTGCTTGGGTACTGCCCTTACTTGGACAAGTATCCCACTTATGATTAACCTCTATAGCAAGCATCCGCAACTACAACAAAAGTATTAAGGCAAACCTAACCATAGCATGAAACATGTGGATCCAAATTAACCCCTTACAAAGCAACGCATAAACTAGGGTTTAAGCTTCTGTCACTCTAGCAACCCATCATCTACTTAATACTTCTCAATGCCTTCCTCTAGGCCCAAATAATGGTGAAGTGTCATGTAGTCGACGTTCACATAACACCACTAGAGGAGTGACAACATACATCTCATCAAAATATCGAAACAATACCAAATTCACATGACTACTAATAGCAAGACTTCTCCCATGTCCTCAGGAACAAACGTAACTACTCACAAAGCATATTCATGTTCATAATCATAGGGGTATTAATATGCATATAGGATTGATACATCTCCAACGTATCTATAATTTTTTATTGCTCCATGCTATCTTATCTACTGTTTTGGACATTATTGGGCTTTATTATCCACTTTTATATTATTTTTGGGACTAACCTATTAACCGGAGGCCCAGCCCAGAATTGCTGGTTTTTGCCCGTTCTAGGGTTTCGAAAAAAGGATTATCAAATGGAGTCCAAACAGAATGAAACCTTCGGGAACGTGATTTTCTCAACGAACAAGACCACAGAGACTTGGACCCTACATCAAGAAAGAAAAGAGGAGGCCATGAGGTAGGGGCGCGCCTACCCCCCCCCCCCCAACGCGCCCTCCACCCTCGTGGGCCCCATGTTGCTCCACCGACGTACTCCTTCCTCCTATATATACCTACGTACCCCCAAACGATCAGATACGGAGCCAAAACCCTAATTCCACCGCTGCAACTTTCTGTATCCACGAGATCCCATCTTGGGGCCTGTTCCGGAGCTCCGCCGGAGGGGGCATCGATCACGGAGGGCTTCTACATCAACACCATAGCCCCTCTGATGAAGTGTGAGTAGTTTACCTCAGACCTACGGGTCCATAGTTAGTAGCTAGATGGCTTCTTCTCTCTTTTTGGATCTCAATACAATGTTCTCCCCCTCTCTTGTGGAGAACTATTCGATGTAATCTCCTTTTTGCGGTGTGTTCGTTGAGACCGATGAATTGTGGGTTTATGATCAAGTCTATCTATGAATAATATTTCAACCTTCTCTGAATTCTTTTATGTATGATTGGTTATCTTTGCAAGTCTCTTCGAAATATCAGTTTGGTTTGGCCTACTAGATTGATCTTTCTTGTAATGGGACAAGTGCTTAGCTTTGGGTTCAATCTTGCGGTGTCCTTTCCCAGTGACAGTAGGGGAAGCAAGGCACGCATTGTATTGTTGCCATCGAGGATAACAAGATGGGGTTTTCTTCATTTTGCATGAGTCTATCCCTCTACATCATGTCATCTTGCTTAAGGCGTTACTTTGTTTTTAACTTAATACTCTAGATGCATGCTGGATAGCGGTCGATGAGTGGAGTAATAGTAGTAGATGCAGGCAGGAGTCGGTCTACTTGTCTCGGACGTGATGCCTATATACATGATCATACCTAGATATTCTCATAACTATGCTCAATTCTGTCAATTGCTCAATAGTAATTTGTTCACCCACCGTAGAATACTTATGCTCTCGAGAGAAGCCACTAGCGAAACCTATGGCCCCCGGGTCTATCTTTATCATATTAATCTCCTACTACTTAGTTATTTCCTTTGCTATTTACTTTGCCTTTATTTTACATTGCATCTTTATCATAAAAATACCAAAAATATTATCTTATCATATCTATCAAATCTCACTCTCGTAAGTGGCCTTATAGGGATTGACAACCCCTATTTGCGTTGGTTGCGAGGATTTATTTGTTTTGTGCAGGTACGAGGGACTCACGCGTAGCCTCCTACTAGATTGATACCTTGGTTCTCAAAAACTGAGGGAAATACTTACGCTACTTTGTTGCATCATCCCTTCCTCTTCGGGGAAAACCAACGCAGTGCTCAAGAGGTAGCAAGAAGGATTTCTGGTGTCGTTGCCGGGGAGGTCTACGCAAAAGTCAACATACCAAGTACCCATCACATACCCTTATCTACCGCATTACATTATTTGCCATTTGCCTCTCGTTTCCCTCTCCCCCACTTCACCCTTGCCATTTTATTCGCCCTCTCTCTCTATCCTCCCTCTCTTTCTCTATTTGCCTCTTTTTTTCCGCTTGCTTTTTGTTTGCTTGCTTGTCACGATGGCTCAAGATAATACTAAATTGTGTGACTTCACCAATACCAACAACAATGATTTTATTAGCACTCTGATTGCTCCTCTTACCGATGCTGAATCTTGTGAAATTAATACTGCTTTGCTGAATCTTGTCATGAAAGATCCGTTTTTCGGCCTTCCTAGTGAAGATGCCGCTACCCATCTAAATAGCTTCATTGATTTGTGTGACATGCAAAAGAAGAAAGATGTGGATAATGATATTGTTAAATTGAAGCTATTTCCTTTTTCGCTTAGAGAGTGTGCTAAAGCTTGGTTTTCGTCTTTGCCTAAAAATAGTATTGATTCATGGAATAAGTGCAAAGATGATTTTATCTCTAAGTATTTTCCTCCCGCTAAGATCATCTCTCTTAGAAACGATATTATGAATTTTAAGCAACTTGATCATGAACATGTTGCACAAGCTTGGGAGAGAATGAAATTAATGATACGTAATTGACCTACTCATGGTTTAAATTTGTGGATGATTGTTCAGAATTTTTATGCCGGATTGAATTTTGCTTCTAGAAATCTTTTAGATTCGGCCGCGGGAGGCACTTTTATGGAAATCACTTTAGGAGAAGCTACTAAACTCCTAGATAATATTATGGTTAATTATTCTTAATGGCACACTGAAAGATCTACTAATAAAAAGGTGCATGCGATAGAAGAAATTAATGTTTTGAGTGGAAAGATGGATGAACTTATGAAATTATTTGCTAATAAGAGTGTTTCTTCTGATCCTAATGATATGCCCTTGTCTACTTTGATTGAGAATAATAATGAATCTATGGATGTGAATTTTGTTGGTAGGAACAATTTTGGTAACAACGCGTATAGAGGAAATTTTAGTCCTAGGCCTTATCCTAATAATCCCTCTAATAATTATGGTAATTCCTACAACAATTCTTATGGAAATTATAATAAGATGCCCTCTGATTTTGAATCTAATATTAAAGAATTTATTACTTCGCAAAAGAATTTTAATGCTTTGATTGAAGAAAAATTGCTTAAGATTGATGATTTGGCTAGGAATGTTGATAGAATTGCTCTTGATGTTGATTCTTTGAAACTTAGATCTATTCCACCTAAGCATGATATCAATGAGTCTCTCAAAGCCATGAGAATTTCCATTGATGAGTGCAAAGAAAGAATCGCTAGGATGCGTGCTAAGAAATATGCCTTTATAAGAGCGTGTTCTTCTAGTTCCTATGAAAATAAAGATGAAGATCTAAAAGTTATTGATGTGTCCCCTATTGAATCTTTGTTTTGAAATATGAATCTTCATAATGATGTGACTGGATATGATCCACCTTTACCTAGAAGGCGTTCCAAGAATTCGGAATTTGTTGATCTTGATGCTAAAATTGATAAAAGTGGGATTGAAGAAATTAAAACCCTAGATGTTGCTAAACCCACTATTATGGATTTCAAGGAATTTAACTATGAAAATTGCTCTTTGATTGATTGTATTTCCTTGTTGCAATCCGTGCTAAATTCTCCTCGCGCTTATAGTCAAAATAAAGCATTTTCTAAACATATCGTTGATGCCTTAATGCAATCTTATGAAGAAAAACTTGAATTGGAAGTTTCTATCCCTAGAAGACTTTATAATGAGTGGGAACCAACTATTAAAATTAAAATTAAAGATCATGAATGCTATGCTTTATGTGGTTTGGGTGCTAGTGTTTCCACGATTCCAAAGACTTTGTGTGATTTGTTAGGTTTCCGTGATTTTGATGATTGCTCTCTAAACTTGCACCTTGTGGATTCCACTATTAAGAAACCTATGGGAAGAATTAATGATATTCTTATTGTTGCAAATAGGAATTATGTGCTTGTAGATTTTATTGTTCTTGACATAGATTGCAATCCTTCATGTCCTATTATTCTTGGTAGACTTTCCTTAGAACGATTGGTGCAATTATTGATATGAAGGAAGGAAATATTAGATTCAATTTCCATTAAAGAAAGGCATGGAACACTTTCCTATAAAGAAAATTAAATTAGCTTATGAATCTATTATGAGAGCCACTTGTGGATTGCCTATCAAAGATGGCAATACCTAGATCTATTCTTGCTTGTTATGCCTAGCTAGGGGCGTTAAACGATAGCGCTTGTTGGGAGGCAACCCAATTTTATTTTTATTCCTTGCTTTTTGCTCCTGTTTAGTAATAAATAATTTATCTAGCCTCTGTTTTGGTTGTGTTTTGTGTGTTTAATTAGTGTTTGTGCCAAGTAGAACCGTTGGGAAGACTTGGGGAAAGTCTTGTTGAACTTGCTGAACAGAAACTTTAGCGCTCGCGAGAACTGCTGTCATTTTTATTTGGAACGTGCTATTTAGTTAATTCTTTTTGAAGATAATTAATAGATAAATTCCTCACGTCCAGAAATTTATTTTAGAATTTTTGGGGTTCCAGATCTTGCGCTAGCTACATATTACTACAGACTATTCTGTTTTTGACAGATTCTGTTTTTCGTGTGTTGTTTGCTTATTTTGATGAATCTATGGCTAGTAAAATAGTTTATAAACCATAGAGAAGTTGGAATACAGTAGGTATAACACCAATATAAATAAATAATGAGTTCATTACAGTACCTTGAAGTGGTCTTTTATTTTCTTTCACTAACGGTGCTCATGAGATTTTCTACTCTAAGTTTTGTGTTGTGAAGTTTTCAAGTTTTGGGTAAAGATTTGATGGATTATGGAGCAAGGAGTGGCAAGAGACTAAGCTTGGGGATGCCCATTGTCGTGGTTCTAAGTCTGACAGTAATGTAGGGGGGTAGGTATGGAGAGGCAAGATCTTAGCTATGGAGAAGTTGTAAGCACACGAGGTTTACGAGTTCAGACCCTTCTTGGAGGAAGTAATAGCCCTGCGTCTCGGAGCCCGGAGGCGGTCGACTAGATTATGCGTGTATGAATTACAGGGGTGCGAACCCTTTACACTGAGGAGGGGGTGGCTTATATAGAGTTCGTCGGACCCCTCCGGCCCTCAGTTGTGCAGGGTTTTAAATACATTAAGGTCGGGCGTTACTGGTAATGCCCCTAATAAAGTGCTATGATGACCATAAAAGCTACTTAATAACCGACCGTTAGCGTGCGGAGTGCCTTTAGGTCTCCTGGCCATCGAGTGGTTGGATCTTGGTCGAGTGATTGCTTCTTGGTCGAGTGTCTTCGAGTCTGCCGAGTGGAACACCTCCAAGTCGATTGAAAGGTGATTTCTTCTTGAGATGTCCTTGGGTAGGGCAGCTGGGACAGGTCCGTGACCCTACCCTAGGTACATAGCTTCATCATTAGCCCCCGAATGGATCGAGGTTTGAGTGGGGAAGGAGTTGAGAACTTCTCCGACTCATTCTTCATGCCATGATCATATCTTGTTTCAGATCAATGAACCCGAGTGATGAGAGCAACTTCCTTTTCAGTCGCCTTGATCCATTCTTAGTTTTTTGTCGAGTGAGTTTCTTTACTTGAAAGGCTCCGAGTGACGGCGTGGAGGAGATCTTCGGTCTGACAAGTTGTTCTGCTGCCCGCAGATTTCGCGGGATCCGAATTTTGGGAAGCGCGCGGGACGGGGGAGGCCGCAGTAATTGGATGGGATAGGGCGGAGCCGCCTCGATCCCCGCGCCACCTTTTTCGCCATGTATCGCGCGCGCGATTGTTACGGGATTTGACAGGACCGCCCGGGCCTACCAGTCAGCCACTCGGAAGCGACCTCATATAAGGTGTCGGACCGAGGTCTCTTGAACAATGCGTTCCCATTCTCTCTTCTCCTCTTCAGGCTTCTTCGTCGCACTCGCTCTCGCCCCAGCGCCACCGCTCCGTACGCATCTCGCTGGTGACGATGGGGAAGGAGAAGACGGCGGCTCTGGAGTGGGCGAAGAAGGTGACGGCAAAGGCGAAGGGGAAGGCGACCAGTCGGGGTGGATCTTCCTCGCGAGCCGGCCTGCCGAAGGGCTGGATCCAGGGCGACTGGATCCGCTCGACGATCACCCAAGAAGACCTCGACGATCTAGCCGAAGGAGGGCTGATCCCCCATGGATCGGCGCGGCTTCCGGGGAAGGAATCCGAGCCGCAACCTCGAGAGGGTGAGCGCGTTCTCCTTGCCACCCACGTCGACCGTGGATTTTCCTTGCCTCCTCACCCTTTCTTTCGGGGATTTCTGAATTTCTTTGGGGCACAACTCCACCACTTCACTCCCAACACAATCGTGTATCTCGCTGCTTTCGTGTGTGAGAATTTCCTGGGTTGTCGGCCTCACTGGGGTCTTTTCAAGCACATTTTCACCTGTCGTTCCCAAACGGTGAAAAAGGCCAATCCGAGTGACGAGAGAACACAAGTGATTCAGATGTGTGGGGGTCTTGGTGTTCAGATGAGAGGAAAAAGTTCCTTTCCAGCCATGATTCTTCCCGACTCAGTTCGCGGATGGCAGTCGACCTGGTTTTACTGCAAAGACCAGTCGACGCCAGGACAGTCGACTGACCTCCCTCTTTTTACCATGGACCGAGTGAGGAAACCCTCCTCTTTGAAGGTGCTCCCTGAGGAGAAGGCGCGGGTTAGGGTGCTGGTCGAACGAGTGGTCCAGCTTATCCGTGACGGGGTCACCGGTATGGATCTCTTGGAGGTTTTCCTTCAGCGGCGCATCCAGCCTCTTCAAGCCCGAGACCATCCGATGTGGATGTATTCGGGTCTTGACGACTCCACTCGGATTCACCCGGAGGAGGTCGATGACGACACACTGGAGAAGTGCCTGCCGGGCATGACCGGAAACAAGGACAACCCCAGGGGAGCCAGGAGAGTTCCTCCATTCGACCAGTCCCATGTGCCAGAGAAGGTCCGATTCTAAGCTTTGATTGTAATCTGAATTCACTCGCGCAACTGTCTATACTGTGTCGACTGACTTTATTCTTCCTGCTTTCTTTCAGGCCCTTATCGAAATGTATTCAATGCCCAACGGAGAGCAAGAGCAAGATCTGGAAGGAGAGGTGAGCGGCGGTGACAATGGCGAATGGACTTCTGACGGTGAAGGGGACGAAGAAAGCGACGACCCAAGTGACGAAGAAGAAGTCGAGTCGCCTCCTCGCAGGAAGAGGCGATCCAAGCTTGACCAAGAACGACCGAGCGCCCGTGAAAAGGCGACTGCTCGGGCTGGTCAGTCTTCAAAGCGTCCTCGGACCTCTTCACCAACCCCGACCGAAAAAGCGTCAAAGCATCCCAAAGTTGCAGAGCTGAAGCCTCGGAAGGCGTTGCCGAAGATTAAGATTGACATCCCCGTCGCTTCTGCGTGAGTGTCTCCCTTTGTATTCACTCGACGCCCCGTGCTGTTTATTTTTTCTTGATTTAACCGGACGAACTTTGGAACTGGCAGCGCTGCTACTTCCAAGACCTCAGCTTACAGGGACGATGATGAGGTAATGGAGGATGTGGTCACTTCCAATCTGGGTATGATTTCTGCCATTCTATCTTTATTTGGTCGACTCAACTGCAATGTGTACCATTGGGTGATGTGATTTTGGCGATTGAACTTTGAACAGCTCCTAACATTATTGACCTCCCCGATGATGATGATGAAGAGCCCGAGAGGCCTTTGATGAGGAAAAATAGGCAAGCTCCTACAAGCAAGGTGTCACAGTCGACGCCGAGGGCGGAACCAGTCGTTCAGGACGCTGGTGATGCCAATTGGGGTTCTGTTACCTTCGTCGTGCCATTGTCGAGTGCCTTGCCTTCTTCGTCAAATGCTCAGGCCCCTGTCGACCCACCTTCAGTTTTTGCGACCCATCATGTCCCAGAGGACGAAGTGAATGCTGCCAAGGAAGCCATACGCCAGACGGGCATTATGATGGAGAAGATGAAGACGGTGCAGGACACCAGTCAGGCCGCCTACGACACCAGCTCGGCTCTCCAAAGCAACGTTCAGGTTAGTTGGTTGCCGCTTGTTCTGTTAGGATATGCTATCTGAAGACTCTCTTTCCGAAAATCTTTGCATCTGTACACCCACTGGGTGCGTTGATTGAATTTTTGAACTAGTGGGGGCACGCTGAGTGCACCCACTGGGTGTAGTCCCTGAGACTACGATGGACTGCGGGCAGTCGACTGTAGTCTTTGTATTTTGATTCTTTCGCTCGCTGTGGTCTGGCCGCGTCGAGTGTAAACCGAACTGGTAGTTTGTCTCTTCTGCTCGGTCTGGTCGAGTGGGATCAGAACCGGTGGGGGCACGCAAAGTGCACCCACTGGGTGTAGTCCCCGAGACCGCGGTCAGCTGCTGGCAGTCGACTGTGGTCTGAGTTCTATGGTCTGAGTTCTTCTTTCTCTCCCCTTTTTTTACTCCCTGCACTCGACTCCGGCGGGCCGGTCGAGTGGGATCATAACCGGTGGGGGCACGCAAAGTGCACCCACTGGGTGTAGTCCCCGAGACTATGGTGGACTGCGGGCAGTCGACCGTAGTCTTAGTATTTATTGTCTTTGTCGTTTTTCGCTATAAAATAACTTCTCCTCCCTGATTGTAGAAATCTTGTGATCTTGGAGCTCGCTTTGCTGACTTGGAGAAACAGCAGATCCAGCCGAACCTTGACTTGGAATTGGCCAAGACAGAGCTGCAGAAGGCCAAGGATGACGCCAATGGTAAGACGAGTTTGTCGACTGGTTTGTCTTAGGCTTGAGTACCCTTCTGCTCTTTCTGAATCAAGCACCATTTATTTGTAGAGAAACTAAGAGAAGCTCTGGCGAAGAAGGATCAGGATTTGGCTACTGCTCAAAAGGAAGCTGACGACAGAACCGCTCTGGCTGAACAGAAACTGGCTTCGGTCGGCCAGTTGGAAGAAGAGAACACCAAGATGAAATCTGCTCTGAACAAAGCCAACAAGGAGTGCACACACTTGAAGAAGGACAATCTCACCCTGTACGAGAAGATGGAAGGCATCGCTCGTAGGAGGGACGATCTGGAGAGCTATCTGAGGAGCCTTGCCAAGAAGTTGTTCATCAAGCTTGAAGGTACACATTTTGTTCCGACTGATGTTTTTTTTTGTGTCGACTCAGCGTATGAAAATTGGCTTATCCCTGGATCGTGAATGCAGAGCTTTGCCAGAACTTCGAGGAGGAGACTGGGCGGATTAAGCCAGGTTTGGACCCAATCAATTCTCCCGTGAAAGATGAAACTGCCATGAATCTGCTCCGACTGGAATCCCGCATTGACGGTGTTGTGGACTACTTGGCTCGACTGAAGGTCTCCACGTCACGGATCGACCCGGCACTTTGGCCAGAGGCCACGCTCCAGAATGATCTTGAGTCCCAGATGACTCGACTTAACAAGATCCCTGATCGAGTGCAGGAGTGGAAGAAATCTTCTGCCCAGTGCGGTGCTGATGTGGTTCGTGTCCACTGCAAGGAGGTGCGCCAAGATAAGCTGGCAGCAATCAAGGTCGCCAACACCCAGAAGCATGACTTCTGATCTTTTATGGAGACTTTCATTGCTGCAGCCACTCGGATCACCGACGGCGTCGACCTGGACGAGTTTGTCGAGCCTGCCAGTCCTCCTCCTGCGGAGTGAACAAACTTTTATGCCCCACCTTAAATTTGCCTCGGAATGCCGAGTGGTTTTTGTAACCGTTAAACTCTTTCGGGCTGAATGCCCGAGCACTTCGATCTGTGGTCCAGAACCTTTAGGATTTATCTGAACTTGGTTTATCGTTGATTATCTTCATGAATCCTCCGTCGAGTGGAACTCGTTCTTCACTCGAGACAACTTTTGTATTTGTGGCGCAACTCCAAAGGAGAAGGTAGCAGTCGACCTGCACCTCGTCGTCCTTGCGGGTCGGCGATGGAGCCCATGTTGTATTTGTGGCGAAGCTCCCAAGGAGAAGGTGGCAGTCGACCTACACCTCGTCGTCCTTGCAGAGTGGGATGCAGCGCACGTTGTATTTGTGGCGAAGCTCCCAAGGAGAAGGTAGCAGTCGACCTGCACCTCGTCGTCCTTGCAGAGTGGGATGGAGCGCATGTTGTATTTCTGGCGAAGCTCCCAAGGAGAAGGTGGCAGTCGACCTGCACCTCATCGTCCTTGAGGATTGAGACGTGTTTCGTACTTAGGCGAGTACTGGACTGCAGCTAAGCCCCCGAGTGGGAGGCTGGCCCACCACTCGGTAGGATTTTCAAATACTTAGGAGAGTACTGGACTGCAGCTAAGCCCCCGAGTGGGAGGGTCGCTCACCACTCGGTAGGATTTTGGAATACTTAGGCGAGTACTGGACTGCAGCTAAGCCCCCGAGTGGGAGGGTTGCTCACCACTCGGTAGGATTTTTCAAATACTTAGGCGAGTAATGGACTGCAGCTAAGCCCCCGAGTGGGAGGGTCGCTCACCACTTGATAGGATT
>NC_041390.1:91004368-91028946 GCF_002162155.2 Triticum dicoccoides
AAATACTTAGGCGAAACGGGTTCGCAGCTAAGCCCCCGAGTGGGAGGCTGACTCACCACTCGGTAGGATTTTCAAATACTTAGGCGAGTACTGGACTGCAGCTAAGCCCCCGAGTGGGAGGCTGGCTCACCACTCGGTAGGATTTTCAAATACTTAGGCGAGTACTGGACTGCAGCTAAGCCCCCGAGTGGGAGCCTGGCTCACCACTCGGTAGGATTTTCAAATACTTAGGTGAAACGGGTTCGCAGCTAAGCCCCCGAGTGGAAGGCTGGCTCACCACTCAGTAGGAAATTATTTTTACAAACTTAGGCGAAACGGATTCGCAGCTAAGCCACCCACTGGGGGATTTCCCACGCAAACAAAAACAATAACAATCACTGGGAAAATTATAACGCTCTTGTCTTTGATAAATAAACTACAGAAGTTTTTCTTATTACATCTCATCCGAGTGAGAATTCAAGTATAAAAGGGAGCAGCTCCGCATTCCAGGCTCGTGGCTCATCAATCTGGCGATCGACATTATAAAGGTGGTACGCTCCATTGTGGAGGACTCTGGTGACTATGAAGGGACCTTCCCAAGTAGGAGCGAGTTTGTGTGGTTTCTGTTGATCCACTCGGAGGACCAAGTCTCCTTCTCGGAAGGCTCGACTCTTCACATTTCTGGCATGGAATCGACGCAAGTCTTGCTGATAGATGGTCGATCGGATCATGGCCATTTCTCTTTCTTCTTCCAGGAGGTCGACTGCGTCCTGCTGGGCTTGTTCTGCTTCATCTTTAGAGTAGATCTCAACTCGGGGTGCGTTGTGAAGCAGGTCACTCGGCAAAACTACTTCGGCCCCGTAGACCAGAAAGAATGGGGTTCTTCCGGTTGATCGGTTTGGGGTTGTCCTCAATCCCTAAAGAACTGATGGAAGCTCGTCGACCCATGCACCTGCCGCGTGCTTGAGATCGCGCATCAATCGAGGTTTCAGTCCTTTGAGAATTAAGCCGTTTGCTCTTTCCACTTGTCCATTCAATTGGGGGTGGGCGACCGAAGCATAGTCGACTCGTGTGCCCTGAGAGGTGCAAAAGGCCCTGAATTTGTCCGAATCGAAGTTTGACCCATTGTTAGTGATGATGCTGTGCGGAACTCCATATCTGAATATCAACTCTCTGATGAAACTGATAGCAATGCAAGCATCAAGATTCTTGATAGGCTTAGCTTCAATCCATTTGGTGAACTTGTCGACTGCTACTAGCACATGAGTGAAGCCTCTCCTGCCCGTTCTCAGTGGTCCAACCATGTCCAGCCCCCAAACAGCGAAGGGCCAGGCGAGTGGAATGGTTTTCAGGGCTGACGCGGGCTTGTGCAACATATTGGAGTAATACTGACATCCTTCACATTTGTCGACTATCTCTTTCGCCATTTCATTCGCTCTTGGCCAGTAGAATCCCGCTCGGTATGCTTTAGCCACAATGGTCCGAGAGGACGCATGATGACCACAGGTCCCCGAGTGGATATCATCAAGGATCATCTGACCTTCTTCTGGTGTTATACACTTCTGACTGACCCCAGTCCCGCTTTCTTTATATAACTGTCCCTTTATGACTGTAAAGGCCTTGGATCGACGGACGATCTGTCGAGCGTCTTCTTCGTCCTCTGGGAGTTCTTTCCTTAGGATGTACGCGATGTACGGTATTGTCCAGTCGGGAGTGATGACCAAGACTTCCATAACCAGGTAGACCACAACTGGAACTTCAACTTCAGTCGGATCCGTGGCACTTTTTGGCTGTGGGGCTTCTTCAGTGAAGGGATCCTCCTGAACTGATGGTGTGTGGATGTGTTCCAAAAACACATTGCTGGGAATGGCTTCTCTTTTGGAACCTATTTTCGCCAAATCATCGGCTGCTTGATTTTTCAGTCGGGGTATGTGATGAAGTTCTAACCCCTCGAATTTCTTCTCCAGCTTTCTCACTGCATTGCAATAACTAGCCATGGCTGGACTTCTGACGTCCCACTCCTTCATCACCTGATTAACCACCAAATCTGAGTCGCCATAGACCATGAGGCGACGGACGCCGAGTGAAATGGCCATGCGCAACCCATATAAAAGTGCTTCATATTCTACCTCGTTATTGGAGGAATCAAAGTGGATTTGAAGAACATATCTGAGCTTATCTCCTCGGGGGGAGACCAACACCACCCCGGCACCGGAACCATTCAGCATTTTGGAACCGTCGAAGAACATGGTCCAATGCTCCGAGTGAACCTGAGTCGGCAGTTGCTGTTCAATCCACTCGGCGACGAAATCTGCTATTGCCTGGGACTTGATAGCTTTCTTTGTCTCAAACCTGATATCTAGAGGAAGGAGTTCAATCGCCCATTTTGCCACTCGACCAGTTGCATCTCTGTTATGCAGGATCTCTAACAATGGAGCTTCGCTGACGACTGTAATGGAATGATCAGAGAAGTAGTGAGCAACCTTCTTTGTGGTCATATAAATCCCATATACAAGCTTCTGATAATGAGGATATCTTTGCTTCGATGGGGTCAAAACTTCAGAAATATAATATACAAGGCTCCTTGCTGATTGGGGCAGCAAGCACCGTCTGGGTGGAGAGCAGAGCTTTGAGCTCTGCAAACGCTGCATCAGCTTCAGGAGTCCACTCGAACTTGTCGGACTTCTTCATCAATCGGTAAAGAGGTAATGCCTTTTCACCGAGATGAGATATGAATCGACTTAAAGCGGCCAAGCAACCAGTAAGCTTCTCGACGTCATGCACTCGCACAGGATTTTTCATTCGGAGTATAGTACCGACTTTTTCTGGATTGGCGTCGATTCCCCGTTCGGAAACGAGAAAACCGAGTAACTTTCCGCCAGGAACTCTGAATGTGCACTTTGATGGAATAAGCTTGATATCATACCTCATGAGGTTGGCAAAGGTTTCAGCAAGGTCAGTCAGCAGGTCGGAACCCTTCCGTGACTTGACCACAATATCATCCATGTATGCTTCCACATTCTGACTGATTTGAGTGAGCAAACACTTCTGAATCATCCTCATGAATGTGGCTCCGGCATTCTTGAGGCCGAACGGCATGGTAACATAACAGAAGCATCCGAATGGAGTGATGAAAGCTGTTTTGATCTCGTCAGGTCCATACAGACGGATCTGATGGTACCCGGAATAGGCGTCTAAAAAAGACAGTCGCTCACATCCCGCAGTCGAGTCGACTATCTGGTCGATGCGGGGAGAGGAAAATGATCTTTCGGGCAGGCCCGATTGATATGTTTAAAGTCAATGCACATGCGAAGTGACGTGTCCTTCTTGGGGACCATGACAACGTTGGCGAGCCACTCGGAGTGGTAGATCTCTCGGATGAACTCCGCTGCTAAGAGCCGAGTCACCTCCTCACCAATAGCCTTTCTCTTCTGGACGGCGGACCGTCGAAGATGTTCTTTGACAGGTTTTACTTTTGAGTCGACTCTTAGGTGGTGCTCAGCCAGCTCCCTGGGAACACCCGGCATGTCAGAAGGCTTCCATGCGAAAATGTCCCAGTTCTCACGGAGGAACTGGATGAGCGCTTCTTCCTATTTGGAGTCGAGTGTTGTTGAGATATGAGTCAGAGCAGCACTAGGATCGGTCGGGTGGATGTGAGCCGGTTTCGTTTCGCCAGACGACTGAAAAGCTGATTCTATAGCGGGCTTCTTGGCTCGCAACAAATCACTCGGGTCTGCAGTCTTCTGGTATTCCTGCAACTCCACCACTGCCATCTGAGCATCAGCGATCTTTGAACCTTTCTGAAAACACTCTTCTGCTTTCTTCCGATTGCCTGTAACAGTGATCACACCTTTGGGGCCAGGCATCTTTAATTTGAGATACACATAACATGGTCGAGCCATGAAGCATGCATAAGCCGGCCTGCCCAAAATAGCGTGATACGCACTCTGGAAATCTACAACTTCGAACGTCAACTTTTCTTTGCGGTAATTCTTGGAATCACCGAAAACCACATCAAGAGCAATCTGGCCGAGTGACTCAGCCTTCTTTCCAGGAATGACTCCATGGAAACTCATGTTGCTGGCACTGAGTCTGGACATCGGAATGCCCATCCCTTTTAACGTCTCAGCATATAGTATGTTCAAACCACTGCCACCATCCATCAAGACTTTGGTCAGTCGAGTGCCTTCAACAACTGGGTCAACCACCAAAGCTTGCCTCCCAGGGGTGGCAATGTGCGTTGGGTGATCGGACTGGTCGAATCTGATGGCAGTCTGAGACCACTTCAGATAACTGGGTGTTGCCGGAGCAACCATATTCACCTCACGGTTGATAACTTTCAGTCGACTTTTGCTTTCAACATCAGCAAAAATTATCAGGGTGGAATTGACCTGGGGGTATCCATCATCACTGTCTTCCTTGTCCTCGACTTTGTCTGACTCCTTTTCCTTATCTTTGGGCTGCTTGCCCTGGAACTGCTGGATCAAGAGCCGACACTGTCGATTGGTATGTTTAGGGTAAATGAACTTACCATCTTCATCTTTCTTGGTGTGGATGTGACATGGAAAATCCAACACATCATTTCCGTCTTGGTCTTTAACTTTCTTGGGGTTCCAAGGTCCTTTGGGTTTCCCCTTAAACTTTCCTTGAGTTACAGCCAAGGCTTCCCCAGGAGCAGTTGGCTCGGCTTTCCGCTTCTATTTCCGATTGGAGTTTCCTTCGGTTTCTTGAGCGACTGACTTGAGCTTGCCACTCCTGAGTCGATCCTCATCTTCAACATTGGCGTACTTGGTGGCAATCTCCATCATCCGATTCAGAGAATGTCTCCGGTTCGACCGAATTTCAGATTCAGTTCTCTGTACTTGACGCCTTCTTTGAAGGAACAGACTGCTTGGTGGTCAGGCACATTCTCTACCGTGTGATGTAGCGTGATCCATCTCTGGATGTAATCCCTCAAAGTTTCATTCGGCTTCTGCACGCAAGACCGCAGTTCCGTCAGCCCTGCCGGTCGCTTGCATGTTCCTTCAAATGTGGTGACAAACACTCGGGTGAGATCTTCCCAAGTGTAAATGCTGCTAGGTGCTAACTGATTCAGCCACGCTCTGGCCGAGCCCTCCAACATGAGAGGCAGGTGCTTCATGGCCACTTTATCATTGCCACCGCCAATCTGGACGGCCACTCGGTAGTCTTCAAGCAAAGTATCAGGCTTGGACTCACCAGTGAACTTACTGACTCTAGTGGCCAACCTGAAGTTGGGAGGAATCTCAGCGGCCCTGATGGCTCTACTAAAGCACTCTGGCCCTGAAACATGTACTCTGCTGCTGGTAGGTGCATCTCTGTCGTGACCTTCTCGGCGAGCTCTATTCCTGTCGACCAAACCTTGAACGAGAACGGATCTCGCATCAAAGCCTAGTTCCCTGGGGTCGACTGGAATCCTTCGCCCAACACTATGAGGGCGCCTGTCATCCTGCTGTCGAGGCACATACGACCCGCTCCTCGGGGGAGGGGTGGGCACTCGACGTCGATCGTCACGATCGAATCGGTGATCATACTGCTCACGGCTCCCGTACTGATTACGTCGGTCCCCACGTCCCTCACGCCTCGGGGGCGATCTTGGGCTATGAGCCGACTGGATTGTGTCTGCAGCAATGGATCTGCTATGAATCATGTTCCGTGACTGAGAAACAGCGAAGTTCTGGTCTCCTGCTGCCCGGAGTAACGCTCTGATCTGCAACAAGCCTCTGCCGGCCTCCGACTGGGAAGGCTGAATCGACTCTGCTATACGGGCTGCAGCTGCTAAATTCTAAATCGGAGTTCGATACACCTGCGGGGGCGGAAAGAGCTGGCGCCGACTAGATTCTGGAACCCGTTGTCGTGCACGCTCGTCGAGTGCTCGCTGGAGGTTCTCCAGTCGAGTGCGCTCGGCCAAGTTTGCCAGGCATGCGTCCTCCAAGGCGCGAGCCTTGGGGGTTTCTCCAACGATAGGAGTGTGCAGTGCATCCATGTTCCGGTGATGAAGTTCTTCTTTCTGCAGTGACATGAGAGGCTCGGGGAGATATTCCTCATGGGGACGCGACGGGTCGCCTCCACCCACGCCTCCGTCGGTGCGGGGAAAACCGGGAGGACTGGGCGGTCCATCGACCATCAGAACCTTCGCTGCCGGATCACTGCCGTCGCACTCAGATGCGGTCTCCACGGAGCCAGTCGAACAGGCCGTAGAGGGATTCGTCGGGCTCGATCGCCGTGACTTGAGGGGTGGCCGACTGGCGTGCCACCGCGTGTCTCACCCACCGCTGAAGTCTCGACCGACCGGAGCGCTTGCGCCGGCGGGAAACAGGGAGGGAGGACAACACAGGAACCGACCGATAGTGGGTCGACGGTTGCCGCAAGAGGACGCCGCGGATGCACGTGCGAAAGTGCATTGCCCCGCGGACAGGGAGTGTGTCCACGTCGAGCGGAGCCTCCTGAAGCCAAGTGGAGTCGTCGGCGATGAACGTGAGCGCGCCGAGACGGATCTCGCGGCCCTCCACCAAAACTCCGCCAGAAACCATGATGATTTGGATCGGAAAAGATTGCAACTCCTCCAACAAATCGCTAAAACACCTGCCCCACGGTGGGCGCCAACTGTCGTGGTTCTAAGTCTGACAGTAATGTAGGGGGGTAGGTATGGAGAGGCGAGATCTTAGCTATGGAGAAGTTGTAAGCACACAAGGTTTACGAGTTCAGGCCCTTCTCGGAGGAAGTAATAGCCCTACGTCTCGGAGCCCGGAGGCGGTCGACTGGATTATGCGTGTATGAATTACAGGGGTGCGAACCCTTTACACTGAGGAGGGGGTGGCTTATATAGAGTTCGGCGGACCCCTCCGGCCCTCAGTTGTGCAGGGTTTTAAATACATTAAGGTCGGCCGTTACTGGTAACGCCTCTAATAAAGTGCTATGATGACCATAAAAGCTACTTAATAACCGACCGTTAGCGTGCGGAGTGCCTTTAGGTCTCCTGGCCGTCGAGTGATTGGATCTTGGTCGAGTGATTGCTTCTTGGTCGAGTGTCTTCGAGTCTGCCGAGTGGAACATCTCCAAGTCGATTGAAAGGTGATTTCTTCTTGAGATGTCCTTGGGTAGGGCAGCTGGGACAGGTCCATGACCCTACCCTAGGTACATATCTTCATCACCCATGGCACCCCCAAGATAATCTAAGGACACCTAAAAGCCAAAGCTTGGGGATGCCCTGGAAGGCATCCCCTCTTTCGTCTACTTCTATCGGTAACTTTACTTGGAGCTATATTTTTATTCGCCACATGATATGTGTTTTGCTTGGAGCGTCTTGTATTATTTGTGTCTTTGCTTGTTAGTTTACCACAATCATCCTTGCTGTACACACCTTTTGAGAGAGCCATACATGATTTGGAATTTGTTAGAATACTCTATGTGCTTCGCTTATATCTTTTTGAGTTATATAATTTTTCTCTAGTACTTCACTTATATATTTTAGATCACGGTGGTGGATTTGTTTTATAGAAACTATTGATCTCTCATGCTTCACTTAGATTATTTTGAGAGTCTTAATAGCATGGTAATTTGCTTAAAATCCAAATATGCTTGGTATACAAGATTAATAATAAAACTTTCTTATGAGTGTGTTGAATACTATGATAAGTTTGATACTTGATAATTGTTTTGAGATATAAAGATGGTGATATTAAAGTCATGCTAGTTGAGTAGTTGTGAATTTGAGAAATACTTGTGTTGAAGTTTGTGATTCCTGTAGCATGCACGTATGGTGAACCGTTATGTGAAGAAGTCGGAGCATGATTTATTTATTGATTGTCTTCCTTATGAGTGGCGGTCAGGGACGAGCGATGGTCTTTTCCTACCAATCTATCCCCCTAGGAGCATGCACGTAATACTTTGCTTTGATAACTTGTAGATTTTTGCAATAATTATATGAGTTCTTTATGACTAATGTTGAGTCCATGGATTATACGCACTCTCACCCTTCCACTTTTGCTAGCCTCTCTAATACCGCGCACCTTTCGCCGGTATCATACACCCACCATATACCTTCCTCAAAACAGCCACCATACCTACCTATTATGGCATTTCCATAGCCATTCCGAGATATATTGCCATGCAACTTTCCACCTTTCTATTTATTATGACACACTCCATCATTGTCATATTGCTTAGCATGATCATGTAGTTGACATCGTATTTGTGGCAAAGCCACCATTCATAATTCTTTCATACATGTCACTCATGCATCATTGCATATCCCGGTACACCGCTGGAGGCATTCACATAGAGTCATATTTTGTTCTAAGTATCGAGTTGTAAATGTTGAGTTGTAAGAAAAATAAAAGTGTGATGATCATCATTATTAGAGCATTGTCCCAGTGAGGAAAGGATGATGGAGACTATGATTCCCCCACAAGTCGGGATGAGACTCCGGATGAAAAATAAAAAAAGAGAAAGAAAAGAGGCCATAAAAAAGAGAAAAGGCCCAAATAAAAAAATAAAAAAATGAGACAAAAAGCGAGAAGGGACAATGTTACTATCCTTTTACCACACTTGTGCTTCAAAGTAGCACCATGATCTTCATAGTAGAGAGTCTCACATGTTATCACTTTCATATACTAGTGGGAATCTTTCATTATAGAACTTGGCTTGTATATTCCAATGATGGGCTTCCTCAAAATGCCCTAGGTCTTCATGAGCAAGCAAGTTGGATGCACACCCACTTAGTTTCTTTTTGAGCTTTCATATATTCATAGCTCTAGTGCATCTGTTGCATGGCAATCCCTACTCACTCACATTGATATCTATTGATGGGCATCTCCATGGCCCGTTGATACGCCTAGTTGATGTGAGACTATCTTCTCCCTTTTTGTCTTCTCCACAACCACCACTCTATTCCACCTATAGTGCGATATCCATGGCTCACGCTCATGTATTGCGTGAAGATTGAAAAGGTTTTGAGAATGTCAAAAGTACGAAACAATTGCTTGGCTTGTCATCGGGGTTGTGCATGATTTAAATTTTTTATGTGGTGAAGATAGAGCATAGCCAGACCATATGATTTTGTAGGGATAACGTTCTTTAGCCATGTTATTTTGAGAAGACATAATTGCTTTGTTA
Organism: Triticum dicoccoides; assembly: GCF_002162155.2. NCBI lineage: Eukaryota > Viridiplantae > Streptophyta > Magnoliopsida > Poales > Poaceae > Triticum > Triticum dicoccoides. The sequence continues at coordinate 91,013,483 of NC_041390.1, forward strand.
GTATACTTGAAATATTATTATTTTTATGTCAATATGAACTTTTGTCTTGAATCTTTCGGATCTGAATATTCATACCACAATTAATAAGAATTACATTAAAATTATGCCAAGTAGCACTCCGCATCAAAAATTCTGTTTTTATCATTCACCTACTCGAGGACGAGTAGGAATTAAGCTTGGGGATGCTTGATACGTCTCCAACGTATCTATAATTTTTGATTGCTCCATGCTATATTATCTACTGTTTTGGACATTATTGGGCTTTATTATCCACTTTTATATTATTTTTGGGACTAACCTATTAACCGGAGGCCCAGCCCAGAATTGTTGTTTTTTGCCTGTTTTAGGGTTTCGAAGAAAAGGAATATCAAACGGAGTCCAAACGGAATGAAACCTTCGGGAACGTGATTTTCTCAACGAACAAGACCAGGGAGACTTGGACCCTACGTCAAGAAAGAAAAGAGGAGGCCATGAGGTAGGGGGCGCGCCTACCCCCCTCCCCCCCAGGCGCGCCCTCCACCCTCGTGGGCCCCCTGTTGCTCCACCGACGTACTCCTTCCTCCTATATATACCTACGTACCCCCAAACGATCAGATACGGAGCCAAAACCCTAATTCCACTGCCGCAACTTTCTGTATCCACGAGATCCCATCTTAGGGCATGTTCCGAAGCTCCACCGGAGGGGGCATCAATCACGGAGGGCTTCTACATCAACACCATAGCCCCTCCGATGAAGTGTGAGTAGTTTGCCTCAGACCTACGGGTCCATAGTTAGTAGCTGGATGGCTTCTTCTCTCTTTTTGGATCTCAATACAATGTTCTCCCCCTCTCTTGTGGAGAACTATTCGATGTAATCTCCTTTTTGCAGTGTGTTTGTTGAGACCGATGAATTGTGGGTTTATGATCAAGTCTATCTATGAATAATATTTGAATCTTCTCTGAATTCTTTTATGTATGATTGGTTATCTTTGCAAGTCTCTTTGAATTATCAGTTTGGTTTAGCCTACTAGATTGATCTTTCTTGTAATGGGAGAAGTGCTTAGCTTTGGGTTAAATCTTGCGGTGTCCTTTCCCAATGACAGTAGGGGCAGCAAGGCACGCATTGTATTGTTGCCATCGAGGATAACAAGATGGGGTTTTCTTCATATTGCATGAGTCTATCCCTCTACATCATGTCATCTTGCTTAAGGCTTTACTTTGTTTTTAACTTAATACTCTAGATGCATGCTGGATAGCGGTCGATGAGTGGAGTAATAGTAGTAGATGCAGGCAGGAGTTGGTCTACTTGTCTCGGACGTGATGCCTATATACATGATCATACCTAGATATTCTCATAACTATGCTCAATTCTGTCAATTGCTCAATAGTAATTTGTTCACCCACCGTAGAATACTTATGCTCTCGAGAGAAGCCACTAGTGAAACCTATGGCCCCAGGGTCTATCTTTATCATATTAATCTCCTACTACTTAGTTATTTCCTTTGATATTTACTTTGCCTTTATTTTACTATGCATCTTTATCATAAAAATACCAAAAATATTATCTTATCATATCTATCAAATCTCACTCTCGTAAGTGGCCTTATAGGGATTGACAACCCCTATTTGCGTTGGTTGTGAGGATTTATTTGTTTTGTGCAGGTATGAGGGACTCGTGCGTAGCCTCCTACTGGATTGATACCTTGGTTCTCAAAAACCGAGGGAAATACTTACGCTACTTTGCTGTATCATCCCTTCCTCTTCGGGGAAAACCAACGCGGTGCTCAAGAGGTAGCAAGGATATGAACATATGATATTCCACCAAATAAACCAACTAGCATCAACTACAAGGAGTAATCAACACTACTAGCAACCCATAGGTACCAATCCCATACTTGGAGACAAGAATTGGATACAAGAGACGAACTAGGGTTTGAGAGGAGATGGTGCTGGTGAAGATGTTGATGGAGATTGACCCCCTCCCGATGAGAGGATCGTTGGTGATGACGATGGCAATGATTTCCCCCTCCCGAAGGGAAGTTTCCCCAGCAGAACAGCTCCGCCGGAGCCCTAAATTGATTTCGCCAAGGTTCCACCTCGTGGCGGCGGAGTCTCGTCCGGAAAGATGGCTTATGATTTTTTCCCTCATCGAAAGACTCCATATAGCAGAAGATGGACATCGGAGGGCCACCAGGGGGCCCACGAGGTAGGGGGCACGCCCATGGGGTAGGGCGCGCCCCCACCCTCGTGGGCAGGGTGTGGCCCCCCTTTAGAACTTCTTGCGCTCAGTATTTTTTATATATTCTGAAAATGACTTCCGTGAAGTTTCAGGACTTTTGGAGCTGTGCAGAATAGGTCTCTAATATTTGCTCCTTTTCTAGCCCAGAATCCCAGCTGCCGGCATTCTCCCTCTTTATGTAAACCTTGTAAAATAAGAGAGAATAGGCATACGTATTGTGACATAATGTGTAATAACAGCCCATAATGCAATAAATATCGATATAAAAGCATGATGCAAAATGGACGTATCAACTCCCCCAAGCTTAGACCTCGCTTGTCCTCAAGCGAAAGCCGAAGTCGAAAATATGTCCACATGCTTAGAGATAGAGGTGTCGATAAAAATAAAATACGGACATGAGAGCATCATGATCATTCTTAGAACAGCAACTTATATAATTCTTGTCATGTGATCTCTTATTCTAGAGTAACAATTCAATCACAATTTCAAGTATGAATCATAAACTTCATTGAAAACTAACAAACTATAATCTCAATCATTGGAGCAATTGCAATTTATCATAACATAGGAAAGAGTCAATATAAGAGCTTTTCAGCAAGTCCACATACTCAACTATCATATAGTCTTTCACAATTGCTGACACTCATGCAATACTTATGGGTACAGAGTTTTAATCGGACACAAAGAAAGATGGGGGCTTATAATTTTGCCTCCCAGCGTTTTACCTCAAGGGTAATGTCAACAATAATGGTTCACGAAAACTCACATCCAATTAGCCATATATACCAGGATCTTTCCAACATATTGTGCTAGCCAAAAGATAAAATGTAAAAAGGAGGGGTGAAGATCACCATGACTCTTTTTATAGGTAGGATATAAAAGTAAATGATAGGCCCTTCGCAGAGGGAAGTGGAGGTTGCCATGTGCTTTTATGGTTGGATGCACAAAATCTTAATGCGAAAGAACATCACTTTATATTGCCACTTGTGATATGGACCTTTATTATGCAGTCCGTCGCTTTTATTTCTTCCATATCACACGATCGTATAAAGCTTATTTTCTCCCACACTAATAAGTCATACATATTTAGAGAGCAATTTTTATTGCTTGCACCGATGATAACTTACTTGGAGGATCTTACTCAATTCATAGGTAGGTATGGTCGACTCTCATGGCAAAACTGGTTTAAGGGTGTTTGGAAGCACAGGTAGTATCTCTACTTAGTGCAAAGAATTTGGCTAGCATGAGGGGGAAAGGCAAGCTCAATCATGTTGGATGATCCAAGACAATATAATTTATCTCAGATGCAAGAGAACATAACCCATTACGTTGTCTTCCTTGTCCAACGTCAACTATTTAGCATGTCATATTTTAATGAGTGCTCACAATTATAAAAGATGTACAAGATAGTATATTTATATGTGAAGACCTATCTTTCTTTATTACTTCCTATTAATTGCAACGATGACCAAAACTATGTTTGTCAACTCTCAACAACTTTTATTCATCATACTTTTTATATGTGAGCTCATTACTCTCCATAAGATCCATATGATCTCTTTTATTTCCTTTTTATTCTTTCTCTTTTCTTTTATTCCCTCAAGATCATAGCAAGATAATCAAGCCCTGGACTCAACACTAATCTTTATTATATATAGCTCATGGACTCGATTACATAGAAGGATCATAAAGCAAAACTCACAACTAGATCAAACTAAGAACTTTTATTCTACTAGATCAAAATATTATCAAAAGGATCGAACTAAGAAAAGCGGTAAAGATAAAAGTGATGGCGATACGATACCGGGGCACCTCCCCCAAGCTTGGCAGTTGCCAAGGGGAGTGCCCATACCAGATACTCAGTTCTTCTTTGTTGATGACGAAGGTGATGGTTTTGTTGATGGCGTAGGCTTCTTCCTTAATTTGCGCTTGAGGACAAAATTTTGGTCCCTTAGGTCCTCGATCTCCTGCTCCATGCTCAGTATCTTTTTGCATAGTTCCTGCTTGTTTTCCTGCAACAGGCGAAAAGGGATAAACTTGATCTTAGGTTTCTTTACTCTATCTGGGAGGCTTGATTTTTTGAACTCCACATGCATGTCCCCAGGTTGAGGTAATGTGACTTCATCTTCTTCTGAGCTCATCTCCTCCCTTCCCTTGGGTTCGTAGTCCTCTTCTTCTTCCGTAGTCCAACCACCATGCTCCACATCCCCATAGACCTTAGGATTTGCAAGGTAGTCAGCCACATAGCTTTCTCCTTCCGAAACCCAGGACGACATGTTGCTCTAATCTGCAATAGGACAGCTCGAAACAAAGACAGGAGATTTTTGCGTGATACAGGAGTCAAAACCTCCGGGAGATTATATAATGAATTTTTACCGACCAAAATACATATCGTGCAAGAAAACGGAGTTCGGAGAGCACACGAGGTGCCCACAAGGTAGGGGGCGCACCCATGGGGGTAGGGCGCGCCCTCCACCCTCGTGGAACCCTTGTGTCCTTCCCGGACTGCTTCTTATTTTTCTATTTTTCTAAATATTCCAAAACGGGAGAAAAATGCCATTAGAATTGTTTTGGAGTCGGTTTACTTACCGTACCACATACCTATTCCTTTTTGGAGTCTGGAACGTTCTGGAAAGTGTCCCTTATGTATTCCTCCGGGGTTACGGTTTCAATAACATTGGTTTCAACATTTATAGGATTACCTGGGATATAATGTTTAATTCTTTGACCATTCACCACCTTTGGATTTGTGCCTTCGAAGTTGTTGATTTTTATGGCACCGGAATGATAGACCTCCTCAATAACGTAAGGACCTTCCCATTTAGAGAGAAGTTTTCCTGCAAAAAATCTTAAACGAGAGTTGTATAGCAATACATAATCACCTACATTAAACTCATGCTTTTGTATTTTTTTTCATGCCATCTTTTAACTTTTTCTTTAAACAATTTGGCATTCTCATAGGCTTGGGTTCTCCATTCATCGAGTGAGCTAATGTCAAATAACATCTTCCCACCGGCAATTTTGAAATCATAATTGAGTTCTTTAATAGCCCAATAAGCCTTATGTTCTAGTTCGAGAGGTAACTGACATGCTTTTCCATAAACCATTTTATACGGAGACATACCCATAGGATTTTTATATGCAGTTCTATAGGCCCATAATGCATCATCAAGTTTCTTGGACCAATTCTTTCTAGATCTATTAACAGTCTTTTGCAAAATTAATTTGAGTTCTCTATTACTCACTACTTGAGCACTAGACTGTGGGTGATAAGGAGATGCAATTCTATGATTAACATTATACTTAGCAAGCATCTTACGAAAAGCACCATGAATAAAATGTGAACCACCATCAGTCATTAAATATCTAGGGACTCCAAACCTCGGAAAAATAATTTTTTTAAGCATCTTAATAGAGGTGTTATGATCAGCACTACTAGTTGGAATAGCTTCTACCCACTTAGTAACATAATCAACAGCAACTAAAATATGTGTGTATCCATTGGAGGCAGGAAAATGTCCCATATAATCAAAGCCCCAAACATCAAATGGTTCAATAACAAGTGAATAATTCATAGGCCTTTCTTGACGTCTACTAATATTACCAAATCCTTGACATTCATCACAAGATACAACAAACTTACGGGCATCCTTAAAGAGAGTAGGCCAATAAAAACCGGATTGCAATACCTTATGTGCAGTTCTATCTCCAGCGTGGTGTCCTCCATAAGCTTCGGAGTGATGCTTTCTCCTTCGCGAGGCCAAAAATTATATATGTAATTACGATCACGATGAACAAGATGCATAGGATAAAACTTCTGATGAAATTCCAATTTCAATCGTTTGTAGTTCCATGATCCCATATCATCACATAGCCTATACCATGCCAATGCATCTCCCTTCAAAGATAAAGGGAAGACCTTCTTCTTAATAACATCATCGGGCACACCTGCAAGCTTAAATAATCCACAAACTTTATCCACATATATTAGGTGCTCATCAGGATGCATTGTTCCGTCTCCTGCAAAAGGAGTAGCTAGCAGTTTTTCTATCATACCCGAAGGAATCTCAAAGTAGACATTTTCATTTTCAGTAGGTCAGTAGGTTGAGGAGCAACTCTTTGCTCTTCTGGTCAGGGTGAAGATACCCCGAACAAGCCCCTCAGAGGATTACTTTCCATAGCAACAAGTGACAGTAAATTTCATCACACTATATAAATTTTTCCTTACCAAATTCCACCTACCAAAGGCGCTTCACTCCCCGGCAACGGCGCCAGAAAAGAGTCTTGATGACCCACAAGTACAGGGGATCTATCATAGTCCTTTCGATAAGTACGAGTGTCGAACCCAACGAGGAGCAGAAGGAAATGATAAGCGGTTTTCGGCAAGGTATTCTCTGCAAGCACTGAAATTATAGGTAACAGATATTTTTGTGATGAGGTAATTTGTAACGAGCAACAAATAACAAAAGTAAATAAAGTGCAGCAAGGTGGCCCAATCCTTTTTGTAGCAAAGGACAAGCCTGGACAAACTCTTATATAGAGAAAGCGCTCCCGAGGACACATGGGAATTATCGTCAAGCTAGGTTTCATCACGATCATATGATTCACGTTCGGTACTTTGATAATTTGATATGTGGTGGACCGGTGCTTGGGTACTGCTCTTACTTGGACAAGTATCCCACTTATGATTAACCTCTATTGCAAGCATCCGCAACTACAACAAAAGTATTAAGGTAAACCTAACCATAGCATGAAACATGTGGATCCAAATTAGCCCATTATGAAGCAACACATAAACTAGGGTTTAAGCTTCTGTCACTCTAGCAACCCATCATCTACTTATTACTTCCCAATGCCTTCCTCTAGGCCCAAATAATGGTGAAGTGTCATGTAGTCGAAGTTCACATAACACCACTAGAGGAGAGACAACATACATCTCATCAAAATATCGAACGAATACCAAATTCACATGACTACTAATAGCAAGACTTCTCCCATGTCCTCAGGAACAAACGTAACTACTCACAAAGCATATTCATGTTCATAATCAGAGGGGTATTAATATGCATATAGGATCTGAACTATGATCTTCCACCAAATAAACCAACTAGCATCAACTACAAGGAGTAATCAACACTACTAGCAACCCACAGGTACCAATCCCAGACTTGGAGAGAAGAATTGGATACAAGAGATGAACTAGGGTTTGAGAGGAGATGGTGCTGGTGAATATGTTGATGGAGATTGACCCCCTCCCGATGAGAGGGTCGTTGGTGATGACGATGGCGATGATTTCCCCCTCCCGGAGGGAAGTTTCCTCGGCAGAACAGTTCCGCCGGAGCCCTAGATTGATTCCGCCAAGGTTCAGCCTCGTGGCGGCGGAGTCTCATCCGGAAAGCTGGCTTATGATTTTTTTCCTCATCGAAAGACTCCATATAGCAGAAGATGGACATCGGAGGGCCACCAGGGGGCCCACGAGGTAGGGGGCGCGCCCAGGGGGGTAGGGCGCGCCCCCCACCCTTGCAGGTAGGGTGTGGCCCCCTTCGGAACTTCTTGCGGTCAGTATTTTTTATATATTCTGAAAATGACTTCCATGAAGTTTCAGGACTTTTGGAGCTGTGCAGAATAGGTCTCTAATATTTGCTCCTTTTCCAGCCCAGAATCCCAGCTGCCGGCATTCTCCCTCTTTATGTAAACCTTGTAAAATGAGAGAGAATAGGCATAAGTATTGTGACATAATGTGTAATAACAACCCATAATGCAATAAATATCGATATAAAAGCATGATGCAAAATGGACGTATCACACATCATCCCGTGACCAACCCCTTAGTCACATTGAGCTCATTATGATGATATCTTACCGAGTGGCCCAGAGATACCTCTCCATCATACGGAGTGACAAATCCCAGTCTCGATTCGTGCCAACCCAACAAATACTTTTGGAGATACCCGTAGTGCACCTTTATAGCCACCCAGTTACGTTGTGACGTTTGGCACACCCGATGCATTCCTACGGTATCCGGGAGTTGCACAATCTCATGGTCTTAGGAAAAGATACTTGACATTAGAAAAGCTTTAGCAGACGAACTACACGATCTTGCGCTATGCTTAGGATTGGTTCTTGTCCATCACATCATTCTCCTAATGATGTGATCCTATTATCAATTACATCCAATGCCCATGGTCAGGAAACCGTAACCATCTATTGATCAACGAGCTAGTCAACTAGAGGCTTACTAGGGACATGTTGTGGTCTATGTATTCACACATGTATTACGATTTCCGGATAACACGATTATAGCATGAACAATAGACAATTATCATGAACAAGGAAATATAATAATAACCATTTTATTATTGCCTCTAGGGCATATTTCCAACAGTCTCCACTTGCACTAGAGTCAATAATCTAGTTACATTGTGATGAATCGAACACCCATAGAGTTCTGGTGTTGATCATGTTTTGCTCGTGGAAGAGGTTTAGTCAACAGATCTGCGACATTCAGGTCCGTATGCACTTTACAAATATCTATGTCTCCATTTTGAAAATTTTCACGAATGGAGTTGAAGCGACGCTTGATATGCCTGGTCTTGTTGTGAAACCTGGGCTCCTTGGCAAGGACAATGGCTCCAGTGTTGTCACAGAAGAGAGTCATCGGCCCCGACACATTGGGAATAACTCCTAGGTCTGTAAGAGACATCATAGATCATGCCATATCCAATAGAGTGTGTTTGCGATGTTCGGACACACCATTATGCTGAGGTGTTCCAGGCAGCGTGAGTTGTGAAATAATTCCACATTTCCTTAAGTGCGTGCCAAATTCGTGACTCAAATATTCTCCCCCATGATCTGATCATAAGAACTTTATTTTCCTGTCACGTTGATTCTCAACCTCACTCTAAAATTCCTTGAATTTTTCAAAGGTCTCAGACTTGTGTTTCATTAAATAGACATACATATATCTACTTAAGTCATCAGTGAGGGTGAGAACATAACGATAACCACCGCGAGCCTCAATGCTCATTGAACCGCACACATCAGTATGTATGTTTTCCAATAAGTTGGTTGCTCGCTCCATTGTTCCGGAGAATGGAGTCTTGGTCATTTTGCCCATGAGGCATGGTTCGCACGTGTCAAATGATTCATAATCAAGAGACTCCAAAAGTCCATCTTCATGGAGTTTTTTCATGCATTTGACACCAATGTGACCAAGGCGGCAGTGCCACAAGTATGTGGGACTATCATTATTAACCTTACATCTTTTGGCATTCACACTATGAATATGTGTACCATTACGTTCGAGATTAAATAAGAATAAACCATTGACCAGTGGGGCATGACCATAAAACATGTCTCTCATATAAATAGAACAACCATTATTCTCAGATTTAAATGAGTAGCCATATCGCATTAAGCGAGATCCATATACAATGTTCATGCTCAAAGCTGGCACTAAATAACAATTATTGAGGTTTAAAACTAATCCCGTAGGTAAATGTAGAGGTAGCGTGCCGACGGCGATCACATTGACCTTGGAACCATTCCCGATGCGCATCGTCACCTCGTCCTTCGCCGGTCTCCGCTTATTCCACAACTCCTGTTTTGAGTTACAAATATGAGCAACCGCACCGGTATCTAATACCCAGGAGCTACTACGAGCGCTGGTTAGGTACACATCAATAACATGTATATCACATATACCTTTGGTATTGCCAGCCTTCTTATCCGCTAAGCACTTGGGGTAGTTCCGCTTCCAGTGACCGTTTCCCTTGCAATAAAAGCACTCAGTCTCAGGCTTGGGTCCATTCTTTGGCTTCTTCCCGGCAGCTTGCTTACCGGGAGTGGCAACTCCCTTGCCGTCCTTCTTGAAGTTCTTTTTACCCTTGCCTTTCTTGAACTTAGTGGTTTTATTCACCATCAACACTTGATGTTCCTTTTTGATCTCCACCTCCGCTGATTTCAGCATTGAATATACCTTAGGGATGGTCGTTTCCATCCCCTGCATATTGAAGTTCATCACAAAGCTCTTGTAGCTAGGTGGAAGCGACTGAAGGATTCTGTCAATGACCGCGTCATCCTGGAGATTGACTCCCAGCTGAGACAAGCAGTTGTGCAACCCAGACATTTTGAGTATGTGCTCGCTGACAGAACTGTTCTCCTCCATCTTACAACTGTAGAACTTGTCGGAGACTTCATATCTCTCGACTCGGGCATGAGCTTGGAAAACCATTTTCAGCTCTTGGAACATCTCATATGCTCCGTGTTGCTCAAAACACTTTTGGAGCCCCGGTTCTAAGCTGTAAAGCATGCCGCACTGAACCAAGGAGTAATCATCACTACGCGACTGCCATGCGTTCATAACGATGATGTCTTGCCGAGTGGGCCCAGAGATACCTCTCCGTCATACAGAGTGACAAATCCCAATCTCGATTCGTGCCAACCCAACAAATACTTTCGGAGATACCCGTAGTGCACCTTTATAGCCACCCAGTTACGTTGTGACGTTTGGCACACCCAAAGCATTCCTACGGTACCCGGGAGTTGCACAATCTCATGGTCTAAGGAAAAGATACTTGACATTAGAAAAAACTTTAGCAGACGAACCACACGATCTTGAGCTATGCTTAGGATTGGGTCTTGTCTATCACATCATTCTCCTAATGATGTGATCCCGTTATCAATGACATCCAATGCCCATGGTCAGGAAACCGTAACCATCTATTGATCAACGAGCTAGTCAACTAGAGGCTTACTAGGGACATGTTGTGGTCTATGTATTTACACATGTATTACGATTTCTGCATAACACAATTATAACATGAACAATAGACAATTATCATGAACAAGGAAATATAATAATAACCATTTTATTATTGCCTCTAGGGCATATTTCCAACACCCACGACGCCCCATATGCAAGGTATGCGATCTAGGCCTCGCAAAGGTAAAATGTCGAACATTTGTTTCAGGGGGGGTGCATGGCACCCGAGCTCATGGATGGGAGCAAAGTTTCAGAGAAGGTTTGTTTGGTTCCTCACTTTGGAAATGTGATGTGGTTCCCCTCTCTGAAAAACCTCCATCTATTATGATTCATGTTTTTTAATCAAAGAAGGGCTTTCCCCTTCCGATTTTCATTACTGATGTTGTGATTCATGTAGGTGGATGTGTACTCGTTCGGCATCGTCATGTGGGAGCTTATAACAGGGAAAGAGCCGTATTCTGATTTGCAGTACAGGCAGATCATAGGTTAGTTCTTCTCGGTATACACGCAAGAATTAGAATACCTATTTTCTGATTACTGTTTAGTTCTGTACACTAATCATTTTTTTCCAGCCAGCAGGAGTACACACGCGGCAGGCCCTGGGACGAACTTCACCAATGGGCACAACAAAGAAAAATCTGATTCTATACATGAATGAAAATCTAAATAAAGATATAAACGGTGAGACCCCTTGGAGGCTCCTTAGCGATTTGGGCTTTCTGGCCGTCCAATTCTCCCCGCTCCGTGCCTCAGCTCGCTGCCGGCTCCTCGAGTCGAAATGAACAGGGATTCACAAAGTCGCTAATTGTACCAGCCTTATTGCACCCACTCTCGCTGGCATCCTACATGGATCGTCCTTGTAGCCCGAGGGCCCGCCCGTCAGCCTCACAGTTCGTGTTTAATAAGTGTGGCGGACTGTCCAGATTCGCACAACGTTCCTCCCATTGGTCGATTTTGTTCATTTACTGTAGTGGGTACGTATTATGGAATGCGTTGCGTGCCCCTCTGAGAGACCTTTCTTCATACGTCCTTTCAGCCCCCTCCTTCTCGCTGACGATGGGCCCCGTCCCTTATGTGGCCCGCATGTCGGTTGCTTAGGACCCGATGTTTCCCTTCGACGTGTCGCTGTTGCGTATTTTCTACAGTATGTCAGGGCAAGCTGGGTATTTCACATGATCGTCGGGTACGTTGCACTGTTCGTGATGTCAGAGAGAATTCGGGCCCGATTTCTCCATTCGAGCTGGCCTCTCTACATTCGTCGGCAGGTACGTTGCAATGTGCCGGTCGTCAGAAGGCATGATTTCGTTGTTGCTGGCGGCTCACCATTGGTTCATTAAGACGGTAGCGGGTACGCTGCACTATGCTGGTAGTTAGAACGAATTTGGGCCCGATTTCGGTGTTGCTGGTGGCTCGCCATTGGTTCCGAGTGGTTATCGACTTAATGGAGTTGTCGTGTACACCGTGCTGGGGAACGGGGAGTTCTGGATCAGATGGTTATTGCAGCTCTCATTTCCCCTCTTTTCTTCTTCCTCTTTGTTCTTGCTCCACCGTGTTTTCTCGAGCTCTGGCCCCTGTTATTTCTTCCTCAGTGTTCTTGCTCCGTCGGCCGGTTAGCTCCAGGTTGGGTTGTGTTTGGGTTCTTTTGTTTGTTCTTCACTGTGCTTTCCGGTTTGCTGCTGTTCTGTTCGATTTGTTTGTTTCTTGTTTTCGTTTTTGTTTTCAGCGTGCTATTGTTTGATTTTTTTTGTTTTTAATGTGTTTTGTTTTCCATGTGCTTACTCTCATGTTGTTTTTTGTGTTCCTTTTCTATTTACGTGTCATTCTTTTACTTCGTTCCTAGTTTTTCAATCGTTTCCGAGTTTTGCTTAAAAAGGGTTTCTAATGTTATTCTCCATTTTTATCTGTGCAGGTCGTCATATTGCTCGATCTCTCTTGGTTGGGCACGCGTTATTCGACATGTTCTGTTTGGGCATGTGTGCTTCCGGTGAGTTTTGGTGTTATGTATTTCGTATGGTTAATCGTTTACTATTTTCCTTGGTTTTCTTTAGAGTTTTGTTTGTTTTGTTTTTTGATTTTCTTATTCAAGTCGATATCTTTGTACAGATCTACGATCTTGGTGTTCAGGCGTGTTTTTTCTGTGTCTACAATCTTTCCCATTATTTGTGAGTTTTAACGTTTCATGTTTTTTCTATGGTTTTATTATCCTCGGGTTTATTAGTGGGTTTATTATGTGTGTTTATATTTTTAATATTCATATGCGTAGTTGTTTTCGTGTTTTGGTTTGTTTGATTCTGTTTATTTTTCATGTTTTTTATATGTTGTTAATCATTGGGGTTTAAGGTACAACTCTTTTTACGATGTGTCTGACTTTCGTGTATACATGTATTGTTTTTTCCCGTGAATTTGATTTTTAATTGTCTGGTGATTCCTCGTGCATATGTTTCTTACGTGTTCCTCTGCTATTTTTTTCATTTATGGATTATTTGTTTTTTGTGGATGTGTATGCTCTTGTTTTTTTTGGTTTGATGACCCTGTATTTTTTGTTCTTTATCGTTCTTGCCTTTCGATTGTTTTGGGCTTTGATCCTTTTCTTTTGTATCCTCGCTGTGTTTGTAATTTGTCCGGTTCAATTTTCGTATGCTTTCTATTGTTGTTCATTGTATTGATCTTTATCTATTTTCTTGCGCTCGATTCATTTTTCACCCGGCTGTGAAAGCGTGTTGGAGTCGATCACCTGAGCCGTCCGAGAGTATCTTTACTTGTTGCTAGCTTAGTTTTTTAGATCATCTTCTCCCGTACAATAGGGTTGTTTCGGCTGTTACAATAGGTTTGATTGATTACACGGTTTTGGCTGTGATGATGGGCTAGTCGTTCAGTAGTGGTGTTGTTGATTAGCTTTACTTTTGTGTACATTAGGCTCTGTAGGCTGTTATTAGCGTCTATGTCCTTTTGTGGGTCTGATGTGCTAAGTAGATCTGCGAGTGACAAGATTGGTTTTTTTCTTTTGAATCGTGTGTGTTCTATAGTCGTGTGTCACGTCGTACCGTATTAGTTTGTGCTTCTGTTATGGTATTCCTTCACGTGTTCGTCAGGTTGTGCTTTCTTCTTTTAGCCATGACAGTGTTTTCAACCTTGAGCCTTGTTTTGACGACACGCCTTACCCATTGCCGACTCCCTAGCGTCGGTTTCAACTTACATCCATTTACCCATCCATCGCCGCCTCACCCTCCATTAGCATCGACGTGGCCGCCACGACCGCGTCTGGATCCGCCTGCCATGGATCTACCATCGACGACGAAAAAGAAGAGGGGAGGCGCAGCTAATTGCTCGCCAGAGTGCTTTAAACCTAGTGGCGGAGGAGACGTTTCACAACGGAGGGGATCCGATTTGCTAACCCCAAAAGCCCCCTGACCCCATACATATAGCAACGGAGAGGCACATATGCGGGTCGCCTCATAAGTTTTTATGGGCCGTCAACTTTTAGTAGATTTGTTCGGGCCGAAAAAAGCCAAAACCCGCATGACAGATGGAATTTTACACGTCGACGAGCTATTAGCGAATCTGCTAGAGATGCTTTTATGCCTCAACTCATCGGTAGAGTGGGGGAGATGAAGGAGGGGGTGGGGTGTTCGAGAGAAGAGAGTAGCACAACATGATTATGGGAGTTGATATCATTGACTGAGGTGATGTATGAAAAAAGAGAATTTTTTGCTACATGAACATAACCTCAATGGCGAGATGTAGTGCAATGGAATAAGGCGAAGTATTAGATGAAAATAGGTGCTCAATGAAAATCTGAGAATTTTCGCATGGTCTATCAGATCTATAATGAACAACACTGATCAAAAGGTGGGATCACTAATGATCCACTTAAACACAATTAGCAGAAAACCCCCTGACTCGTTCACCATTAAGGATGAAAAATCTTATACGCCTCAATCTTATACGCCGCCACGTTTCATGGGCCATGATGGAATTTTCAGGTTTTCACTGAATACCTATTTTCACTGGATACTTTGCCAGGAAATAAAGTTATCCATATCCCAAAAATATGTTACTCCTAATTTATTCCTTGAATTCACCCGCAAAATAATAATAATAATAATTTCTTGATTTTTTTTGTTTGATTTTAAGTCGGTTCACTCCGTCCTAAAAAAAAGCCGGTCATATTCCGTGCCCCAGAAAAGAAGGCGGTTCCTTTTTTGCCAGATCAATCAACGGCCCAGAGGCCAGACTTCTCTGCGATCTACTCGTACTTTGCCAGATCCCAAACTTCCCAAGTCCAAACCATCCCTTCCACCCAATCCCCCCCCGCGTCCCCCCACCCCTCTCTCGCGAAACCCTAGCCCCGCGCCGCCGCCATGGACGGGATCGACGCGGAGCTCGCGCGCGCGCAGGACGAGCGCCGGAAGCTGGAGGAGGCCCTGGCGGCCGGCGCGCCCATGGCCGTCTCCTCCGTCACCTTCGACAAGGACCTCTACG
>NC_041390.1:91029343-91115563 GCF_002162155.2 Triticum dicoccoides
GGGGGCGGCTCCGGCTCCGACCGCTTCGCCGGCTACGACACCTCCATCCCGGCCTCCGAGGACGACGCGCCCGAGGACGACAGCGCCGAGCCCTCCGCCGCCAACCCCGCGGTGCGCCGTCTCGCGTCCTACACGGGCCACGCCGTCGCCGCCGCCGACATCCCCCGCTCGGAGGACGACGACGGGATGCCCGCCAAGAGGTCCCAGCGCATCATCGACCGCGAGGACGACTACCGCCGCCGCCGCCTCGACCGCATCATCTCGCCCGAGCGCCACGACGCCTTCGCGTCCGGGGAGGCCACCCCGGACCCCTCCGTCCGAACCTACGCCGATGCCATGCGCGAGAGCAAGGTGCAGCAGGAGAAGGAGCACGTGCTGCGGGAAATCGCCAAGAAGAAGAAGGAGGAGGAGGAGAAGGCCAAGGAGAAGAAGGCTGCGCCTCAGCCGCAGCCAGCCGCGACCAAACGGCGCAATAGGTGGGATCAGTCGCAGGACGGCGATGCTGCTGCTGGGGCCAAGAAGTCCAAGACCTCAGACTGGGATGCCCCTGATGCAACTCCTGGGATTGGGCGCTGGGACGCCACTCCTGGCCGTGTTGGAGATGCAACGCCCTCTGTGAGGAGGAATAGGTGGGATGAGACTCCAACTCCAGGGAGGATGGCTGACGCAGATGCAACTCCTGCAGCCGGTGGCATTACTCCAGGAGCCACCCCTTCTGGGGCATGGGATGCTACTCCTAAGCTGCCTGGTGGGCTTGTCACACCAACACCCAAGAAGCAGAGATCTAGGTGGGATGAGACACCAGCAAGTATGGGGAGTGCAACACCTGGTGGTACAGCAGCGACACCTGCTGGGTTCAACACTCCTGGGCAAACACCATTCGGAGCAGAGAACCTTGCCACGCCAACACCTGGTCACCTTGCTGCTCGTGGCCCGATGACTCCGGAGCAGTACCAGCTCTTGCGGTGGGAGCGGGACATTGAGGAGCGGAACAGGCCTCTCACTGATGAGGAGCTTGACTCCATGTTCCCGCAGGAGGGATACAAGATTCTTGAGCCTCCAGCTTCATACCAGCCCATACGTACCCCAGCAAGGAAGCTGCTTGCTACGCCAACACCTCTGGGCACACCAATGTATGCTATTCCAGAGGAGAACCGTGGACAGCATTTTGATGTGCCCAAGGACTTGGGTCCTGGTTTGCCCCTCATGAAGCCAGAGGACTACCAGTACTTTGGGACGTTGCTGAATGAGGACGAGGAGGAGCAGCTAACGCCAGAGGAGCAGAAGGAGAGAAAAATCATGAAGCTCCTGCTCAAGGTAAAGAACGGCACACCCCCACAGCGGAAGACAGCACTCCGGCAGCTCACGGACAAAGCACGCGAGTTTGGTGCTGGCCCATTGTTCAACAAAATCCTGCCATTGCTCATGCAGCCAACACTTGAGGACCAGGAGCGGCATCTCCTGGTGAAGGTCATTGATAGGGTGCTGTATAAGCTGGATGAGCTGGTCCGTCCATTTGTGCACAAGATTCTTGTTGTTATCGAGCCACTTTTGATTGATGAGGATTACTATGCTCGTGTTGAGGGCAGGGAGATTATCTCAAATCTTAGCAAAGCTGCCGGTCTTGCTACTATGATTGCTGCCATGAGACCGGATATTGATAACATTGACGAGTATGTGAGGAATACGACTGCTAGGGCATTCAGTGTGGTGGCTTCTGCTTTGGGTATCCCGGCCCTCCTCCCATTTTTGAAGGCTGTTTGTCAGAGTAAGAAGTCCTGGCAAGCTCGGCACACTGGTATCAAGATTGTTCAGCAGATTGCTATTCTCATGGGCTGCGCTGTTCTGCCTCACCTTAAGAACCTAGTTGAGATCATTGAGCATGGTCTAAGCGACGAGAACCAGAAAGTGCGGACGATCACTGCCCTATCTCTTGCTGCACTTGCTGAAGCTGCCGCACCCTACGGTATTGAAAGTTTTGATAGTGTGTTGAAACCTCTCTGGAAGGGTATCAGATCTCACCGTGGAAAGGTCCTTGCTGCCTTCTTGAAGGCTATTGGTTTCATCATCCCTCTTATGGATGCTCTGTATGCCAGTTACTACACGAAGGAGGTGATGCAAGTCCTGATTAGAGAGTTCCAGTCACCAGATGAAGAGATGAAGAAGATTGTCCTGAAGGTTGTTAAGCAGTGTGTCAGTACAGAGGGTGTGGAGGCTGATTATATCCGGAGTGACATCCTTCCAGACTTCTTCAAACACTTCTGGGTTAGGAGAATGGCCCTAGATCGTAGGAACTATAAGCAACTTGTGGAAACAACAGTAGAGATGGCAAACAAGGTGGGAGTTACTGGTATCGTTGGGAAGATTGTTGAGGATCTGAAAGATGAAAGTGAGCCTTATAGGAGAATGGTGATGGAAACAATTGAGAAGGTGGTGGCCAACTTGGGTGCCTCGGATATTGATCCTCGTCTGGAGGAGCTGCTTATTGATGGCATCCTGTATGCTTTCCAAGAGCAGACAAGTGATGATGCAAATGTCATGCTTAATGGTTTTGGAGCTGTTGTGAATGCGCTCGGGCAGAGGGTCAAGCCTTACCTTCCTCAGATATGTGGTACCATTAAGTGGCGGTTGAACAACAAGAGTGCGAAAGTTAGGCAGCAAGCTGCTGATCTGATCTCAAGGATAGCTATTGTTATGAAGCAGTGCCAGGAGGAGCAGCTTATGGGTCACCTGGGTGTTGTGCTGTATGAGTACCTGGGAGAGGAGTATCCTGAGGTGCTGGGTTCAATTCTCGGAGCATTGAAGGCTATCGTGAATGTTATTGGTATGACTAAGATGACGCCTCCGATCAAGGATCTCCTTCCTCGTCTGACTCCCATCTTGAAGAATAGGCATGAGAAGGTCCAAGAGAACTGCATTGATCTAGTTGGTAGGATTGCTGATCGTGGAGCAGAATTTGTTCCAGCTAGGGAGTGGATGAGGATTTGTTTTGAGTTGCTAGAAATGTTGAAGGCTCACAAGAAGGGTATCAGAAGAGCCACTGTGAACACATTTGGTTATATTGCCAAGGCAATTGGGCCACAGGATGTGTTGGCCACTCTGTTGAATAACTTGAAGGTGCAGGAGCGACAGAACCGTGTCTGCACCACTGTAGCAATTGCTATTGTTGCTGAAACTTGCTCGCCTTTCACAGTTTTGCCCGCCCTCATGAATGAGTACCGAGTTCCGGAGCTAAATGTTCAGAATGGTGTATTGAAGTCTCTCTCTTTCCTCTTTGAGTATATTGGCGAGATGGGCAAAGATTACATATATGCTGTCACTCCCTTGCTCGAAGATGCCCTAATGGACAGGGATCTGGTTCACAGGCAGACTGCTGCATCTGCTGTTAAGCATATGGCTCTGGGAGTTGCTGGCTTGGGTTGTGAGGATGCTCTTGTCCATTTGCTTAACTATATCTGGCCCAACATATTCGAGACATCTCCCCATGTTATAAATGCCGTCATGGAGGCTATTGAGGGGATGCGAGTTGCTCTAGGTGCAGCTGTGGTTCTGAATTATTGCCTCCAAGGCCTTTTCCATCCAGCAAGGAAAGTACGTGAAGTATATTGGAAGATCTATAACTCGCTGTATATTGGTGCACAAGATGCACTTGT
The DNA here is from genome assembly GCF_002162155.2 of Triticum dicoccoides. Classification (NCBI taxonomy): domain Eukaryota; kingdom Viridiplantae; phylum Streptophyta; class Magnoliopsida; order Poales; family Poaceae; genus Triticum; species Triticum dicoccoides. Next base: position 91,032,997 of record NC_041390.1, read on the forward strand.
TGCCTCTTATCCTGCACTAGGCGATGATGGAGACAATATCTTCAGCCGTCCAGAGCTAGCCATGTTTGTGTGATCAATGTGAGTCTTATTTCTTATTTTGTATTTCTCACTGTAATATCTGTAATGTTTGAGTAGCTACTGAAAAGTTCTGCCAAGATATGAAATAAGTTTGTAATATTGGTTGATGCATTTTATGTTTACTAGTTTTGGGTGCTTAATTCAGCAATTCCTTTTGATCCAGACTATACTTGTAGGAGTTAGCTGTTCTTAAGCTTTTGGAGTAATGTTTACTCCAATACGGACAACAACTTTTAACCTGCAGTTATTGAGCACTATGCTCACTAGGTCTCTCCCTAGTATTTCAAGAGAAAAAAAAACTCAGCCAGAAATGGATCGAAACTCTGGTAATAGTTATTATTTAATTTCATTCAGCTCCCTCAGAATTTGCAACTATAGTTTGAAGTGCAAAATCTAGAACAGGAACACATTCAGATCAATTTTACATTGTCAAGACTTGAGCATGAAAATCTTTAAACTCCAAACATGTATGTTGTCCTGTTTAACAAAAGGTGGATGCAGGTAGTAAAACAAATTCTGTTAGTGGGTAGTTGTTTCTTTTCCTCTTCTTTCACATCTACTTTCTTGCCTTTGTATTCAACTGGTGTCAAGATTCTTTGTTTCATGCTCATTTATCTATTTGCGTAGATTCTTAAAATATTACACAGTCTTCTATTGTATTACTTTCAGTTTTACATTAGTCCCGAACTCTTAATAAATATCTAAGATTGGTGTCATTTTGTTGTGTTGTCCTGTAGATTTACATATCCTGCTTTGTGAAGACTTCACATTTTGAGGAGTATCTTATGTCCAGGTAACGAATCTGTATATGATGCTGTACATTCTGCTTGCAGTTCATCATGGACATGTATTTTTGTATGGCATATGCATGTTTTCTGCTAAAATGTATAAATTCTGTCAAGGCAGTAAATTGCTGCTCGGTTAAAGTAGAATCAGCTGTACAGGGAGTAGCACTCTGACCCATTGAGTGTATGTTTAAATAAATAGCTGCTCAGTTTAAGTAGAATCAGCTGTACATGTCATTTTAGCATGTGAGCAGTAGCAGAAGTGGTGTTTAATTTGTGTCGTCGTGTTTCCTTTTGCATTTTCTGTATGTTGTATTTTGTTGCTCTATTACAAATAATACAAAAGCAAGAATCTGATATACAAACGCATTGACAGGCAGGATGTGCATGTCCATGTATCGTCATCCACATGCGTCAATGCAGATGCATGTGAAACTTGAACTGGGGTGGTATTTGAATTAGTGCTCACATTTATTTGAACTGGTGCTGTTTGTTCTTGCGAAGTCTGTTTTTATGAAGCTGCATTTTTGTATTTGCAGGCTTGTTGCTTCCTGAAGGGGGTGCAATCTTTAAGAAATACATTTTTTTGTCCTGGTTTACTGTACTGCTTTAACCTACTGCTGGAGTCCTATGGACTAACTGTTGCAGAACTGTTTTGTTTTCAGGGTATTTCTTTCCAAGTGTTACGCCGAAGAGTCTTCTTATCTGGATCTGCGGCCAGGCGACGTAAGGGCAGAACAGCATGTTAATTTCGCCGCAGCTGATAATATGTGAAATCAAGTCGTTAGTAGCGAAGACAATAAAATCACAGTAGCACCAATATCATCTTATTTATCATGTATATTTGGTTATGATGGCCAGCCTCTGCTGTCAAAACTCTGTTTTAGCGATGTTTTGTAACGCTGTAAACCATCAAGCTCTGTACTATGTGTGCTGTGGCATGATTATGTCTGGAATGCTTGCCTAGCTTGCGCTGTTTTACTGTTGATCACCTTTTGTGTTAAACACCTCTGCTGAATCCATGTTTCTGGCGGAGTATTCTTGGACTGATGTTCAATTTGCTTGAACCATAGCAAAATGCATCGTGTGTGTATTTATTACTCTTCTAACGATTTCTCAAGCAGTAGTTTAGTTATGATACTCCTTTTGTTTCAAAATAAATGACTCAACTAGTACAATCACTTATTTTGGGACGGAGGGAGTACATTTTAGATAATTTCACCGGATATGTGTGTAGCCCATGCAGTGCCACCACCAGCAAATTCACGATCTTCAGCGACGCAAACGCCGATATGTCGTGTTTGAGCGGCATGCTGTTGTGGTGGGAAGGAGCGAGCGGCCGTGGTGACCTGGTCTCGCCGACCGCCAATTCTGACCGAGACCGAACCGTGACCCACCGCACCACCCAAAACCAAGCGTCCCAGCCAAACCAAACCAAGCGTCCCAGAAACCACGCGCACGCGGCGCGCGAGCGCAACCAACTGCTGGCCAGCCCGCCCATCATCGGCCGTGTCTCCGACGCCACTTCCCTCCCCGCCCGGATCGGGCTCGCCGGCACCGCCCATGGCGTCCTCCTCTGCGCTGCTCACGGGGGAGCGCCTCGTCGTCTTCCTCTTCGCCGCGCGCGTCGCGCTCGCTGCCCCGGCTCGCCTCGCGGCCCCGCTCGCGCTCCTCGCGGGGGCCGCCCTCGCCGTCGAGCTCGCGGTGGACCGCTCCGCCGCGGCCCCTTCCTCCCCGCTCCGCCGGTTCAGGACAAGGTGCGGCCGCTCTCCCTCGCCTCGTTCCTATCCCATCCCACGGGATTAAACAAAATCATCGCGATTCGGCCACCCAGGCGGATTTCCCAGAGTGTAAATTTCGTCTCGTTCGGTTCCTCCGCCAGAAGAATGTGTGCGTATAGATGAGCTCGAATTGCTGGCAGGCGCATGCGGTTCTCCTGCAAAAAAAAATAAAAAAAAATCTCTAGTGCGAATTGGTCAAGACGAGCCTCATTTCAATGGGTTGCCAACACGATTGGGGAATAATCGGTGGTGTGGTTAGGGCATTGGCAGATGCGCTGGGGATGATGGTGGTGCAGATAGGAGCTTAATCCTCGGTCGATTCGAGTCATTGATTTAGCATACGCAGTAGAAATGCGGCTTGCCCTTGGCTTAGCGACCATCCCTGAGTAGAATGTAAAAGTTCAGGGGTCTGTTGAAATTTAGTCTAGATCTTATGATGCGCAATCCCAATTGTGCACCTTCACTCTACATCGTGTTTGAGTTATGTGGCTATTTCATTTTATCGCCTCTTTTGTGGCAAGCTACAAAATAAAATTGCACCTAGCGCTTGTTGTCTGATGCATATACCCTCCAGGCCAGGTGCTTCATCAGGCATTCTTCTTGGCGCAACTACTTTGCCTTGTGTCATGCTTGCACGGTTAATCCAGCTTTCGAGGATCTTACCGACAGATCCTAATGGAGCACAAGGTATGTTCCTAAATTTATTGTTTTCATCAACAATTCACAAGTCAGATGCCTTGTGAAGTGCAGTTATCCTCTATTTTATCCATGTGTATTGAACACCTTTTTTTCGTGATGCATACAGTTCACTAACCACATATATTTTGGTTTATGTGGCCAGAATTTGCATACCTCGAAATGCAGTATTGGGCAGTATCCATCAGCTGTGTCAGTGTGCTGGCTTTCTTCCTTTGGCATCTACGTCAGTCTGCCAACAATGAGATTTCTAAAACTTTGAAATATGGTTCATTGATGGTAGTTTTATATCTAGTGACATTCTTGCTGTTCTTCCTAGTGAAGACTGATGGAGGTAACGTGCAAGTATTTATCTGCATTCAATGATAATTACATTGTGTTTTTTAAATCTAATTCAAGTCGAAAGATGAGAAGGATTTGACAAAATAATTGTGTTGAATTTATTGTAGGTCTGTTAGCGATGACCAAAAATGGGTATCTGCTCTGCCATGGAGTGGCTGCTGTGATCTTGATCAAGCACATTCTAGAGAAGTTCCCTTCATGTTCATCTTTTGGTTTGTACCTGAAGTCTAAGATGTAATTAGATCTTTATTTCTATTCTTCTGTTTATATCTGATTGCATATCCTTACATGCATTTATACATTTTTCCAAGATACCTTATGGATTAAGATAAATCCCATGCAGAAATATATATGCACATAAGAACGATTGCAATTGCCCTCACTTTGTTTAGTATCTTTTGCATGTAAGGCCAACTATTTTGTATGGATCTTGTTTAGTAGTGCAATTTATTAGTATATCTCCTCTTCATTTTGACTTGGAAGTGCAACCTTTTTCTTATTCACACTCTTCTGTTTATTCCAGGGGAGGGACTTCTGGTGTCAAGTGGTCTCGTTGTTTACTTCGGTGATATTCTGGCTCGTACTCTTTCAAAGGTGTGAATTGTTCGTAAATCCTAACTATATGTTTGCTATAAAAAAAGAGCAAATCTGATGGCCTGTATCATTTTAATTGCACTGGCAGATGGAGTTCTCTGCATCACCAGGGGCATTCATACACACACCTGGAACTCAAAGCGAGATAGCCACCGTTATTCAGGTAGGGTATTTGTTATTTTGATCGTCTGGCTTGAGCTTTATAGCATTTCCATCTCGTACTTCCTTTGGCACGGGTTTTTGCTTGGTCTTTTTCTACTTCCCTGTTATTTCTTACGTCTGGCTTGAGCTTAATAGCATTTACATCTCGTACTTCTTTTGGCAGGGTTTTTTGCTTGGTCTCTTTCTACTTCCCTTGCTGTACAAAAGTTCTCTTCAAGTTTGGGTTTACTGTCGAACATTGGGCAAGCAACGAACACAAGCAATTGAGAAACGAGTAGAAAAAAGAGCAGGCTCTGCTGTATTTTATGTCTCGTTGTTGTTGGTGTTACTGTTCTTAGTGCCGTCATGGACGCGGCTTGTTCAAGGTCTTGAAGTCCATCCGTTTGTTTGGTAAGAATCACCGTTTGACTTTCATGGGAAGAGCATACCACTCATCAGTAGTGGAATTAACATTTTAACTTTGCACTCTGTTCTTTCTCGGAAAATCTTCTGTATATTTACAGATACTGATTTTGTTGTTTGCTTAATGGCTCATTATTTCACAGGGTTCTTAACTACATGTTCACCAATTCAGATGAACGGCTTCTTTTATGCGCATACTGGATATTTGTCATATGTGTATCAATTAGAAGGTTCTACAGTATATCAAAGCAAAGCAAAACAGAGAGAATTCTTTTGCGCAAGTATTATCATCTTGTTGCTGTCCTGATTTTCTCTCCTGCCGTTATATTTCAGGTAATGTATACATCTTCTCTAATCTAATCCCACTAGTATATTTCGAAAGTTATTGTAATAAATTTTGATCTATGCTTTGCAGCCTGCTTTCTTGGACTTGGCATTTGGTGCCGCATTTGCTCTTTTCTTAATACTGGAGATGATTCGTGTAAGAATCTTTTGATTCTCCTACGTCCTTCCTCACTCTCTTCCCTTTTCCCTTTCAATAGTATCTATTATGCCAAGTTGTGCTCATTTTTCCACAAATGTTCAACTATGTCCTCAGGTTTGGGAAGTATACCCTCTTGGGCATACCATACATCAATTCATGAACGCTTTCACTGACCATCGCGATTCTGAGATTCTAATTATTAGGTAAGTGTGCTTTAGTAGTCTTTCTTTTCCATATTTTACATCTTTCACTGTAGGATATAACGTATTTTATTGGATTTTTTCAGTCATTTCTCACTCTTACTGGGCTGCGCACTTCCTAAGTGGATGTCATCTGGATTCAATGATCGACCCCTAGCCCCTTTTGCTGGAATTCTCAGCTTAGGGATAGGTGATACAATGGTAGGTCCAGTGGCCTGTTAATATTCCTTACTCTACGCCTTCTTCTAATACAAAATGACGTGCACTTTGGTGCGTGTCTGAGGAAAAACAATCCCTATTGTACTGTGTTATATCTGATGTATTCTCTGATTTGCACCCAGGCATCAATGATAGGGTACAAGTACGGTGTCCTAAGATGGAGCAAGACAGGAAGTGAGTTCGGTTTTCTTATATTTCTTTGGTCCTTCCGCACTTGTCTGCTGATCACTTATGCATGTTTCCTGAAATGTTAGAGAAAACAATTGAAGGCACGGCAGCAGGCATAACTTCTGTACTGGCAGCCTGCTCAATCTTGGTGACACTCTTAGCTTCAAGCGGATACATTCTTTCACAGGTTCGATCTCTTAATTTCGTGCACCGAACCGACCAAAGCTTTATGCTAGAACATGCAACACAATTTAGATAAAAACTCCCACTGACCGTTTTCTTATGTTGGCACAGCACTGGTTGTCACTTTCATTAGCTGTGACTTTGAGCTTATTACTTGAAGCGTATACGACCCAGCTGGATAACGCTTTCATACCCCTTGTATTCTATAGCCTTCTATGTCTATAAAGCAAGAGCAACCTGTTATACATCCAACTGACCTTGAGGTCCTCTTTTTGGTTCCTGCTAATATATATAGTACAGCAAGGCAATAGCTAGTCATTTGATCTCTTTGCCTCCTTGGTACTCCTTTGTACCACCTCTGATCTAAAGTGTAGGCTTAGGTATAAGAATACGAAAATAGAATTAGTGAATATGGAGTACTTCAGTAGAGGACATCTTTGGTACAGATGAAGCTCTATGCTGTAACTGTAAGTTTGTAACAGCAGCTTATCTTGGAGTGGTTCCGTTCCATCAACTCTTTTGATCTTCTGTTGGGCGCATCAAAATACGAGTTGTATGAAGTAATGATGAGTGTGGATATTATGGTCATGCTGTTGTGAAAACCGTTGATTTTACAATCTGTTGGGCTGAGAAATGAAAGCGAAGTCGAGCCATCATTTCCCCCTTCTTTATTGAAGCAAGAAGGTAGACCAATTGCAAAACAGCACCATAAGTTCATTTTAGCAACTACTATAGCATAAGCTTAATTATTAATTACTAGCCATAGAACAAATATAAGTTACTACTTAATAAATTAGAAGAGTAGCATATAAAAGCCATTTAACAGTGGCATTATTGCATTTGTTTGCTAGCGATAGCAAAAATTACTTAGTTAGCAAAATGATTGTATAAAATCATTTGTAAATGACATTACATGAATTAACTACTAACCATGGCAAAATTCAACATTAGCAGTAGGTGAATTTAGCTACTCCCTTTGTTCACTTTTGTAAGTCGTTTAAGAGAGCTGAAATTGAACTATTTTAGATGCTGTCTTAATAAATGTCTAAAAGGTTTTACAAAAGTGAATGGAGGGAGTACTAAAGATATAACAAAACTTAATCTGGCAATCAATGGCTTGATGGTTGGTTCACAAGCAAGATCATCGACATGAAGGTCGGTAAGTATCTCGGGGAATTTCAGGAGGTGGCTTAGGGGCAGGGTCAGGTTCATCGCGACCATTCTCGTCCTTCGGTCTAGTTGCCGGCTCCGGTAGCAGGCACAAGACCACTGCGCTGCCCACGAATCGCCCTGCAATGGGGGTGATGGAGGCATCGATTTTCTCTCCTATGGCACTTGCTTCAGCCTCACAGTCCCATGTCCTCCTGGTGTCTTCTTACACGAGCCGCCCGATCGTCCGACCTCCTTGCGTCCTCTTGTGCTGGGGACCTCATGTTGCGCCACACCCTCCTACTCTTTGACGTGTCACTCGACATTTTCCTTGGGGCCAGATCTGGCAAGCCAGATGAAGAGGCGTTGTTCCACTCACATCACACCATCATGTTTAGACAGAGAAAGAGAAAGGCATTGTCTCGTTGAGAGGGATGTGTCAGAGTAAGAGGTTTATGGTTTCTAATGTGAGCCGAGCTTACATAATGTCCAGACACATCAGATATTGTAGTTACTGAAAATCGTGTGCGATGTGCCACAACATAGCAAACGAGCGCCAGAAACGATCGTGTGTGATGTGGGATTTTTTTTTTAACGCAAAGGCAAAAGATTTGGCTCATTCATTAATTAAGGGGAGAGACAAGGTTTAAGTCGAAGCCACATGAGGCCCACTGAATACAAAGTCATTACTCTCGCGTATCAAATTACTCAGGCGTTTCGCACCCGCTAGCACCCAGAGCCTAGCTTCCTCCTTCAAGTTTCGCAAGATAATTTGGGGGGGCGTCGATTTCTTCTGGAAGACCCTTGCATTTCTCTCATTTCAAATAGTCCAGGTGGTGAGCAAGGTGAGGGTCGCCATAGCCTTGCTGCGCCTGGCCATATGAGTCCACCAACTACTGAGAGAGTGATGAGCCGCCCACTGGTTGGTGTTGATATCGCCAATTTGCAACCAATCTCTAATCAGCCTTCACAACCGCATAGTGTACCGACATCTGTAGAAAAGGTGAGCGGTGGACTCGAACTCCCTCTTGCATAACGGGCAGAGACCACAATTTTGCATCCCGCGCCGCTCTAGGCGGTCAGCCGTCCACACCCTATTTTGGATGGCTAGCCATGCGAAGAATTTGACCTTGGGGGGTGCCCAGACTTTCCAAATGACCTTGTTCATGGGCGTGAGGATAGCTCCCATGAATTGCACCTTATATGCTGATTTGGCCGAGTATTCCCCATTAGGGGAGAGCTTCCAAATGATGGTGTCATGGACGTCTTGGGAGATGTTTATATGAGAGAGCAGAGACCACAGTTCAACGAATTGAGTCACATGATTCCAAGTCAGCTCACAATGCATGTCGATGGCCTTGATCCACGCATCATCGTGCAAGGCCCTACTAACCTTCCAACTTTTGCGCTTCGAGATCTTGTATATGAGGGGTGCAACATCAATTGGCTTCTTGCCGCTGAGCCACGGTGCGTCCCAAAATGGCGTCCTTTCCCTATTGCCAACTGTGATGGTGGTGAGAGCATAAAAAAGATCCATGTCCTCTTTGTCGCATGGGTTTCCCGAACCAACCCAAATCTTCGTTGGGTCATGCCACTCATACCATGGCCAACGCAACCGGAAAGCTCTGGCAAATTTGTCAAGATGTAAGACACCTAATCCTCCTAGGTGAGTAGGCCTACAGACCGTTTCCCAATTAACCTTGCACTTCCCTCCGGAGACCTTTTTCGTGCCCGCCCAAAGGTAAGCACGCTCAATCTTGTTGATGCTCTGGAGAACGGATGGTGGCACAATGAGTGGGGTGAGGTGGTGGATGGCCTGGGAGGTGAGGACCGACTTCACAAGAGCCCCACGTCCAATGGAGGTGATATGCATGCCCTCCCAAGGCACAAGCTTGTTCGCAATTTTGTCCTCCAGGTGTTGGTAGTCCACTCGCTTAAGTTGCCAAACAGAAAGCGGCAATCCGAGATATCTCATGGGGAAAGAAGCTCGAGTGGCTGGCATGTCCTCAAGTATGGCGTCCAAATCCAAGTGTCGACACCGAATAGGCACCACGGAGCTCTTGTGAAAGTTTGTGTGCATCCCTGTGACCTCACCAAACCCCTCCAGGATGTCGGCCAGGTTTCTAATATCCTCCCGAATTGGCGCCACAAAGACAGCCACGTCGTCAGCATAGAGTGATGTCCGAATAATGGTGCCACGCCCTCTAATCTTGTGCAGAAGCCCAATCCGAGTGGCTGAGTTGAGCAGTTGTTGTAGCGGGTCAATCGCAATAACAAAAAGAAGCGGTGACATCGAGTCTCCTTGCCGTAGGCCCTTCCCGTGGCTAATCGGAGAACCGGGAACCCCATTGAGGAGCACCCGTGATGATGAGGTGCTAAGAAGGGCAGCAATCCAGTCACGAAATCTGCTAGGGAAGTCGCGCCGCTGAAGAATATCAAGGACATATTCCCACCGGACCGAGTCAAAAGCTTTTCGGATGTCCAGTTTGAAAAGGAGTGATGGAGTCTTATTCTTGTGGAGGCGGCGTGTAAGGTTTCTAACGTACATGAAGTTGTCATGAATGCTTCTCTTCTTTATGAAAGCACTTTGGGCGTTGGATATGAGGTTGTTAATGTGTGGGCTAAGCCTCGCTGCAAGCATCTTGGAGACAATCTTGGCAATGGCATGGATGAGGCTAACGGGCCGGAAATCAGTGATGTCTTCTGCCCCATCCTTCTTGGGCAGAAGCACAATATTAGCGGAGTTGAGCCATTGGAAGTTGTCTACATGTAGGTTGCCAAAGTTATGAATCACAGCCATGACCTCCACCTTAATGATATCCCAACAAGACTTAAATAATGCACCGGTAAAGCCATCCGGGCCGGGTGCCTTGTCGCACGGCATATGATCAATGGTGCACTTGACCTCCTCCTCAGTGAAAGGTGAATCACGACCTTCCAAATCAACTTGGCCCATTTCAATATTTGCCCAATTAAAATCCCGACTCCTTGGCGTGCCTCTTCCAATGGCGCTGGAGAAATGATTATGCACAATAGTTTCCTTCTCCAAGTGGTCGGTGACCCACCCATTGTTATGCTTTAACCGGTGTATGTGGTTCTTGCGCCGTCTACCATTGACCCTCAGATGGAAAAACTTGGTGTTAGCGTCGCCCTCTCTGATGTTGGAAATGCGAGCACACTGCTTCTTACGCGCCCTCTCTAACACAGCCAGGCTCATGACCCGCCTCTTCAGCCTAATCCGGAGGTCCTGCTCATCATGGGAGAGAGGGCGAGATTCTTGAGCAATGTCAAGTTGAAGGATGATAAGCAAGGCCGCATGAAGATGAAGCTTGGCCTTGGAGAAGAGTCCCTTACTCCATCTAGACAGATGCAAGCTCGTATTCTTTAGCTTATGGAATAAAACATGACAGGGCTCCGAGTGAGAGATTGGTTCTTGCCAAGCCTGTTGCACAACATCCATAAATCCTGGGATTCTTGTCCAGAAATTCTCAAACTTGAACGTGCGAGGTCGCCGAGGGCCACTGTCATCGGCAAGAAGAAGGGGGCAATGATCAGACAGGGAGCTTGATAGGGCATGCAAGATGTGTGAGTCAAAATGTATGTCCCATTCAGAATTGCAAAAGAAGGAGTCGAGTTTGCACAAGGTCGGGTTCTCCCTTTCATTGCTCCAAGTGAACCGACGATTCTGTAAGTGGATTTCCTTGAGCTCACCAAGATTCAGCGCTGCTCTAAATCGGTTTATCCGGCTAATGTTGATGTTTCTCTTATTTTTGTCTCGTGCCCGGTAAATTTGGTTAAAGTCACCGAGAGCAAGCCACTTGACTCCGGCATTTGGCTTCAGGGCCACCAGCTCTCCGAAAAAATCATTCTTCCGGCCGGAATCCGTTGGGCCATAGACGGATGTGATCAAAAACTGCGAATCAGAGTTGCGGATGTTTACGTTGGCGGAGAGACAAAATTCGGATGTCCTCACATTTGAAACCTCAATAACAGAGTCATCCCAGAGCATGACTAAGCCACCGCGAGTGCCATTGGCGGGCCTTTGAGCAAAGCTACGGAGCCGGTTGCCGCCGAGATAGCAAGCAAGGAATTGATCAATACATGCCATTTTCGTTTCCTGAAGACAAACAATGTGGCAAGAAGAAGCGGAAATTGTTTCATGGACCGTCGCACGTCTGTCAGGGCAGTTTAACCCCCTGACATTCCAACTCATGATGTTAATCTTTTTTTCTACCATTGAGAAATAGAGCAGTCTTCATAAAGTAGCCTCCCAGGCCAAGTTCACATAGCAGCCACAAAGGGCACAATAGAACCAGCATGCTGGACAGCAACTGATGCCAACAGGGTAGATTCATAACACAAACATGAGCCCCACAACATAACAGAGACACAGAAAGTTTTGCTAACATGATGAACTAAAAAACTACAGCAGGTGGGCCTTTGAAATGCTTCAGGCTCCAGTGCCGACCTCCGAGCTGACGGCGCCGTCATGGTCCAGTGCAGCAGCTCCGCCATGCTCTAGCAGTGCGTCCTCCACTTCAGCAGCCCGACCTGAGTCAAGTTGGAACAGCGCCCTGAGTGCAGAGATCACCGTTCCTGGGACTTGATCCTTGAACTGGTCGGCGAGCTCTTTCATCGCGCGCTCAGCAACATCCTCTCCATCTTTGACGATTCCCAGACCACGACACACAAAAGCCTAGGCCTCCTTGGCAGCAGGGGCGGCCCGGCGACGCGCTTTGATTCTTGCACTGGACCCCCGAAGAGAGAACCCACCGTTGCAGTCGATGTCCATCCCGGCCAGAGTCTTGCACCTGTTGGTGAGTGCCCTTGACTGTTGGACAGGAGGCAAAAGCAGCAGCGGTGCTGTGGCCTGCATGAAGAGTGGAGCCAAGATGTTCGAGCTGTCTACTTCAGTGGCAGTCGGGGCGGACACAACCGCACTCTCCACGGGAGCCTCGAAACCAGGTGGATGAGGCGGCGTAACCACAGACAGAGGCTGGACGAGACGGCACGGTGAACATAGTTGTAGGGCCGCCTGTACCCCGGCGGAGAGCGCGTCCATTGAAGGGACATGGCCGCCCTCTGAGCTTGGCATCGCCGGAAGCACCGATGAGGGAGATCCGGGTGGCGTGAGGTTGCTGCGAGACCGTTGCCTGGCCGCGTGTGGTGAGACCTGACGATGGGGACTGCGTCCCCGCTCCTGCGTTGGGGAAGTAGGCAGCGTGGCCAGGCCAGCTTCTGCAGCCCCAGGCTGCTGAATGTGACGCCACACCAGGGCACCAGCAGCATTGTGATGTAGCCTGGCCAACGGCGTGCTCTCCCCTTGAACAACTATTGCCGGCGTAGGTGCGGCACCCCGGTGACGATCACGACGGTCCTCAGCATGCCTTCCTTCATCCCGTCGTCCCTCCCTGTCGCGCCTCCCCTCCACAGCGCGCGAGCGACTACGAAAGAAGCGGTCGGACCATGACCCTTGGCGCTCGCCTGGGCGCCCACGTCGGTCTGCGTCGTCTCTGTCTCGGCGACGTTTGTCGTCGTCATCGTCGCGGCGACGACGGTCGTTGTCGTTGTTGCGCCGTCCACCTTGGTTGCTCTCCCTGATGGCAACCTCTCCATCAATGATCCCATATTGCCAGTCGAACTGGTGCTGGTAGCGCGGTGTTGAAGCGTCCTGACCAAAGTCTTCATGCAGGTCGAGATGCACGATCACCCGGTACGTGAGCCCAAGCCTCCCCTGTTGTTGTGTTGAGGAAGAGCTGGCCGCAGCAGAGTTGAAGCCAGGGAGCGGCTCAGAGCTGGAGACGATGATGCTGCTGCCGGTCGCGTTGCCGCCGATGAGTGTCAACCACATGACCTTGGGAATCGCTGATGGATTGGCCGTCCAAGCCCAGAGGTTGAGCGACGACGCGTCTTCTTTCTGGGTCGTGGCCGCATCAAAGTAGTGCGTGACGGCCGCGCCGCCGATGAGCTTGCGCGCGACCTCCTCGTTCCACGCGTTGAGTGGAACATTCTCCAGGCAGAGATGCACATGGTGGCGCAGCTTGACCGCGTCGGCATGAGCACGCGGTGACCAGTTGGAGAAGCGGATGTCCAGCTCTCCCTCCAATATCCTTCCTGGCACGACGGTGACGGCGTCGCGGTGGTGCTGATGCTTGAAGGTGATGAAGAAATCTTCTGGATAGTGCGGGATGACGACGAAGAACTCCTTGCTGATGTGGGTGCGCGACTGGATGACGTTGGCGATGTCAGCGGCAGCCACGCGAGGACGCCTCCCACCGAGCCACACGATTGCTGCATTGTTTTGCAGGAAGGCCGCCTGCTGCTCCAAAGCGGGTGTGGTCGCCATGACCACGGCGCCCTCAGCTGGGCGTGTCGCAGGGTCCCCAGGCCGAGGCATGGCTGTCTCAGACGAGGGGAGCTGCCGGTCCGGATGGGGACCCGTCGGTGAAGCGGGAGGGGGTGGGGTGGGACGGGGGGACCAAAGCGCAGCTCACAGTTCTTGGCCTTGTGCCCACTTCTTGAGCAGAGGTTGCAACGGATGGGGTCCCTGCAATTGATGGCAATATGCCCTCTTGAATGACAGTGGAAGCAGCGCCTTCTCTCCCTCTTCTGCCTTGAATTTGAGTGAGACTGAACACCATGGAAACCAGCTGGCTGGTAGCTGCGATTTGAATGCTTGTAGCCGGTAGAAGAGTTCCTCCACCAGTACCTTGGCTTGACCAGCTCCCAGCGAACATTAAGAGCAGGATTTGCCCCCTCTAGCAAGATCTGAAGAGCAGGCGCAGCAGGGCGCGGGGCGCCGCGCACGGCATCTGCAAAGGAGGGGGTGCCGCGCTCATAATGGCCCTCTGGCGCTACCGTCGCATCGCCACCAGCGGCAGTAACACGCCCTCCTTGAAAGCGGCCGGTGAGAGCTTGACTTGAGCTGGCGTTGGCTTGGAGCGGAGTTTTCGGGGCAAAGGACGAACCCGACGGCGTCGGGCGGCGAGCGTTGGGGGACGGGATTTGGAGCCGGTAGGGTGGTGGCGGTGGGGTAGGGAAGCCAGGGGGTCTGGACGAGGTGGCCGTTGCTGTGGAAGCAGGGGAAGCAGGGGATGCGCGGGATACTGGCACCATGGCTTGTGGCTGTGGCCGCCGGAGCGGCGGGGCACAGGGTGCGGGGGCGGCGCGGTCGCCTTAGCCGTCGCCCAGCTCGTGATGTGGGATTTCACATAGCAAACAAGCGTTACAACTGTAACTGTGAGCCATTTGCTCACAGGGCACTTCACACACTGGCCCAACGTGTAACTTCCTATGCAATAGCCATATCACACGCATTTCTGACTCAACCAGACCATGTGCGACGAGCTTATGTGCAGTATCTTCATCTCCTTACACATACAACATCTCTCTCTGAGATATTAGTTCATCAACAATTTCCATGCCATATCCATTGCTCCGTCTTAAGCGGTACCTCCACTGGCCGACCCAACTCCACTACCCTCTCCGCTTCCGGTAGAACCATTTGCGCTACCAGACCCTCCGCCACCGCCCATTGCATTACCAGCACGGCCAACGCCACTACCACCACCGGAGTTGCCACCGCCACTACCCCCACTTCCACCTCCAACACCACCGCCTCCTCCGTTGCTCACACTCACCCCACCACGCCCGATGTGAACACCGACACCGACACCACCTCCAGCTCCAGCCCCTGCATGCACACCGCCGGCGCCACCGGCCCCACCCCCACCTCCGCCGATCCCCACATCGATACCACCACGCCCCACGTCAATGCCAACGCCTCCACCCGCGCCACCGCCGGCACTTGCACCGCCACCACGGGTAGTGCCAGCTCCGCCTCCAAGCCCACCGCCGACAGCGATGGACACGTCGTGCCCGCCATGGCCTATGCTGATACCGAAGCCCCGGCCGCCACCCTCCCCGCTGCCACCTTTGATGGAGAACGACTTGCTGTCATCCAGTGTGGTTTTATCCTCCCGTAGGAGCCTTGCTTGGGCAAGCTGGAGAAGTGAAACGCACAGCAGCACTATAGCTGAGACGGCCAGACGGCGGCAGGAGGTGGGAGCGGCCATGGAGGAGCTGCAAGGATGAACGGCACAGTTGCTTGTGTAGGTGTGCTGAACTGCTGATGACCCTGCTGTGCGCAGTGCGTGGATTTTTATAGAACAAGTAAAGCCGATGTCTCATAGTCCATACTGGAATAAGCAGCCACAAAGTAAAGGTGATCTGATCCTAGTGAGGTGTATAGCAATTGCCAACTGGCCAAGAGAATTCTCAGGTGCACATGTTTGTGCTACCAGAAAACAAAAACAAGCTTAAGCCACATGATCATCTATGGGATTAGAACTTTGATCTCCAGTTAAGTAGCATATAGCCAGGTTTGAGACATTTTTTGGCTGGATTGAAGGGGAAATGCTACTGAATTGTTGTTTCGGGTAAGATTTTTGCTCACAACGTTCCATGATGTGGTGCACACAGATTTTCGTAAAAGTCAAGCTCCATAAACTTTGACCAAGTTTATATAAGAAAAAAATATCTGCATCTGGAGTACCTACTAAATATAAAATTATGTCTCATGATATATCTAATGATGTGTATTTAGTACCGTGGATGCAAGTGCCCATAAACATGGTCAAAATTTATGAAGTTTGACTTTTGAAAAAATATTATACACACTACATTATGAGAGAGAGAGAGAGAGAGAGAGAGAGAGAGAGAGAGAGAGAGAGAGAGTATAAAGCAGACCACTCAGGTCTATGGGTCTGTCGATATGAAATGTCCTTCATATTTGTTTGCGTAACGTGAAAGACATCAAGACCAGACAAATCGACTTACAATAATGAAGATAAAAATGAAATGGCGCACAAATGATCAAAAATGTGAGTATATGGCCAGACAAGTGGCACCAGCGCTGAATATACACAAAATCTTTAATTGTAGACCAGTACAAAAATAATCACAGTTGAGCGTGTGTACGGAATGATTTCATTAGCCGTCATATTCGGGCAAGGAGTATGTTGCTTTGGTCTTTAGAAAACATGGACACAACCGTTCCCACATACTTTGACGATTCACGATAGCGTACTTTCACATGACCTTTACGGCTTGTTTTCATGTAACTTCCTATGTATATAAATATAAGATCATTTAGATCACTAAATTAATGATCTATAAATGCTTAGTGATCTATAAATGCTCTTATATTCATTATAGAGGAAGTACTAGATTTACATATCCGTTCAAGCTGCTTTGCAGGTGTGTCACCGCCTGCAAGAATCTTCTGCCTGAAAGGGCAGCGCTATTGTGCTAAGCAGGGAATGCCGGCTTAAAGATTGTTAGGCGATGGGCCAGGTCAGCGCAGGAGTCAGCGCAGGAGCGTCGCACGCTTCTGCCCACGATCGCCACGATCCCATGATCGCTCACGGCGTCTGCTATATGTATCCTCCCATGTACTTTTTGTATGGCAATGAAAATCAAACCACAACAGTTTTACTGTTGGGGAACGTACTAATTTTAAAAAAGTTCTTACGCACACGCAAGATCATGGTGATGCATAGCGACGAGAGGGGAGAATGTCGTCCACGTACCCTCGTAGACCGTTAAGCGAAAGCGTTATGACAACGCGGTTGATGTAGTCGTATGTCTTCACGATCGACCGATCCTCAGTACCGAACGTATGGCACCTCCGCGTTCAGCACACGTTCAGCTCGGTGACGTCCCGCGAACTCACGATCCAGTAGAGCTCGAGGGAGAGTTTTGTCAGCACGACGGTGTGGTGACGATGTTGATGAAGTTACCGTCGCAGGGCTTCGCCTAAGCATCGCTACAGTATGACCGAGGTGGATTATGGTTAAGGGGGGCACCGCCCACGGCTGGGAGAGATCAATGATCAACTTGTGTGTTCTAGGGTGCCCCCTGCCCCCGTATAAAAAGGAGCAAGGGGGGAGGCCGGCCGGCTCTGTAGGGCGCGCCAGGAGGAGGAGTCCTCCTCCTCCCTCTTTCCTACTCCTACTAGGAGGGGGAAAGGAAGGGGGAGAAGGAGAAGGAAAGAGGGGCGCCGCCCCCACCTTCCTAGTCCAATTCGGACCAGAGGGGGAGGGGGCGCGCGGCCTGCCCTGGCCGCCCCCCCTCTCTCTCTCCACTAGGGCCCAATAAGGCCCATTAACCCCCGGGGGGTCCCGGTAACCCCTCCGGCACTCCGATAAAATCCCGATTTCACCCGGAACTCTTCCGATGTCCAAATGTAGGCTTCCAATATATCAATCTTTATGTCTCGACCATTTCGAGACTCCTCGTCATGTCTGTGGTCATATTCGGGACTCCAAACTACCTTCGGTACATCAAAACATATAAATTCATAATACCGTCACAGAACTTTAAGCGTGCGGACCCTAAGGGTTCAAGAACTATGTAGACATAACCGAGACATGTCTCCGGTCAATAACCAATAGCGGAACCTGGATGCTCATATTGGTTCCTACATATTCTACGAAGATCTTTATCGGTCAAACCGCATAACAACATACGTTGTTTCCTTTGTCATCGGTATGTTACTTGCCCGAGATTCGATCATCGGTATCTCAATACCTAGCTCAATCTCGTTACCGGCAAGTCTCTTTACTCGTTCTGTAATGCATCATCCCGCAACTAGCTCATTAGTTGCATTGCTTGCAAGGCTTATAGTGATGTGCATTACCGAGAGGGCCCAGAGATACCTCTCCGACAATCGGAGTGACAAATCCTATTCTTGATCTATGCCAACTCAACAAGTACCATTGGAGACACCTGTAGATCACATTTATAATCACCCAGTTATGTTATGACGTTTGGTAGCACACAAAGTGTTCCTCCGATAATCGGGAGTTGCATAATCTCATAGTCATAGGAACATGTATAAGTCATGAAGAAAGGAATAGCAGTAAACTAAAACGATCAAGTGCTAAGCAAACAAAATGGGTCAAGTCAATCACATCATTCTACTAATGATGTGATCCCGTTAATCAAATGACAACTCATGTCTATGGCTAGGAAACTCAACCATCTTTAATCAACGAGCTAGTCAAGTAGAGGCATACTAGTGACATTATGTTTGTCTATGTATTCACACATGTATTATGTTTCCGGTTAATACAATTCTAGCATGAATAATAAACATTTATCATGATATGAGGAAATAAATAATAATTTTATTATTGCCTCTAGGGCATATTTCCTAGAGGCAATGAAATATAAGATCATTTAGATCACTAAATTAATGATCTATAAATGCTTAGTGATCTATAAATGCTCTTATATTCATTATAGAGGAAGTACTAGATTTACATATCCGTTCAAGCTGCTTTGCAGGTGTGTCACTGCCTGCAAGAATCTTCTGCCTGAAAGGGCAGTGCTATTGTGCTAAGCAGGGAATGCCGGCTTAAAGATTGTTAGGCGATGGGCCAGGTCAGCGCAGGAGTCAGCACAGGAGCGTCCCACGCTTCTGCCCACGATCGCCACGATCCCATGATCGCTCACGGCGTCTGCTATATGTATCCTCCCATGTACTTTTTGTATGGCAATGAAAATCAAACCACAACAGTTTTACTGTTGGGGAACGTACTAATTTCAAAGAATTTCTTACGCACACGCAAGATCATGGTGATGCACAACAACGAGAGGGGAGAGTGTCGTCCACGTACCCTCGTAGACCGTTAAGCGGAAGCGTTATGACAACGCGGTTGATGTAGTTGTATGTCTTCATGATCGACCGATCCTCAGTACCGAACGTACGGCACCTCCGCGTTCAGCACACGTTCAGCTCGGTGATGTCCCGCGAACTCACGATCCAGTAGAGCTCGAGGGAGAGTTTCGTCAGCACGACGGTGTGGTGACGATGTTGATGAAGCTACCGTCGCAGGGCTTCGCCTAAGCACCGCTACAGTATGACCGAGGTGGATTATGGTTAAGGGGGGCACCGTACATGGCTGGGAGAGATCAATGATCAACTTGTGTGTTCTAGGGTGCCCCTGCCCCCGTATAAAAAGGAGCAAGGGGGGAGGCCGACCGGCCCTGTAGGGCACGCCAGGAGGAGGAGTCCTCCCTCCTAGTAGGAGTAGGACTCCCCTCTTTCCTACTCCTACTAGGAGGGGGAAAGGAAGGGGGAGAAGGAGAAGGAAAGGGGGGCGCCGTCCCCCACCTTCCTTGTCCAATTCGGACCAGAGGGGGAGGGGGCGCGCGGCCTGCCCTGGCCGTCCCCCCTCTCTCTCCACTAGGGCCCAATAAGGCCCATTAACCCCCGGGGGGTTCTGGTAACTCCTCCGGCACTCCGATAAAATCCCGATTTCACCCGGAACTCTTCCGATGTCCAAATGTAGGCTTCCAATATATCAATCTTTATGTCTCGACCATTTCGAGACTCCTCGTCATGTCTGTGATCATATTCGGGACTCCGAACTACCTTCGGTACATCAAAACATATAAATTCATAATACCGTCACAGAACTTTAAGCATGCGGACCCTAAGGGTTCAAGAACTATGTAGACATAACCGAGACATGTCTCTGGTCAATAACCAATAGCGGAACCTGGATGCTCATATTGGTTCCTACATATTCTACGAAGATCTTTATCGGTCAAACCGCATAACAACATACGTTGTTCCCTTTGTCATCGGTATGTTACTTGCCCGAGATTCGATCGTCGGTATCTCAATACCTAGCTCAATCTCATTACCGGCAAGTCTCTTTACTCGTTCTGTAATGCATCATCCCGCAACTAGCTCATTAGTTGCATTGCTTGCAAGGCTTATAGTGATGTGCATTACCGAGAGGGCCCAGAGATACCTCTCCGACAATCGGAGTGACAAATCCTATTCTTGATCTATGCCAACTCAACAAGTACCATTGGAGACACCTGTAGATCACCTTTATAATCACCCAGTTACGTTGTGACGTTTGGTAGCACACAAAGTGTTCCTCCGATAATCGGGAGTTGCATAATCTCATAGTCATAGGAACATGTATAAGTCATGAAGAAAGCAATAGCAGTAAACTAAAACGATCAAGTGCTAAGCAAAAAAAATGGGTCAAGTCAATCACATCATTCTACTAATGATGTGATCCCGTTAATCAAATGACAACTCATGTCTATGGCGAGGAAACTCAAGCATCGATCAACGAGCTAGTCAAGTAGAGGCATACTAGTGACACTATGTTTGTCTATGTATTCACACACGTATTATGTTTCCGGTTAATACAATTCTAGCATGAATAATAAACATTTATCATGATATGAGGAAATAAATAATAATTTTATTATTGCCTCTAGGGTATATTTCCTTCAGTCTCCCACTTGCACTAGAGTCAATAATCTAGGTTACACAGTAATGATTCTAACACCCATGGAGTCTTGGTGCTGATCATGTTTTGTTCGTGGAAGAGGCTTAGTCAATGGGTTCGCAACATTCAGATCCGTATGTATCTTGCATATCTCTATGTCTCCCACCTGGACTTGATCCCGGATGGAATTGAAGCGTCTCTTGATGTGCTTGGTTCTCTTGTGAAATCTGGATTCCTTTGCCAAGGCAATTGCACCAGTATTGTCACAAAAGGTTTTCATTGGACCCGATGCACTTGGTATGACACCTAGATAGGATATGAACTCCTTCATCCAGACTCCTTCATTTGCTGCTTCCGAAGCAGCTATGTACTCCGCTTCACATGTAGATCCCGCCATGACGTTTTGTTTAGAACTGCACCAACTGACAGCTCCACCGTTCAATATAAACACGTATCCGGTTTGTGATTTAGAATCGTCTGGATCAGCGTCAAAGCTTGCATCGACGTAACCATTTACAACGAGCTCTTTGTCACCTCCATAAATGAGAAACATATCCTTTGTCCTTTTCAGGTATTTCAGGATGTTCTTGACCGCTATCCAGTGATCCACTCCTGGATTACTTTGGTACCTCCCTGCTAAACTAATAGCAAGGCACACATCAGGTCTGGTACACAGCATTGTATACATGATAGAGCCTATGGCTGAAGCATAGGGAACACTTTTCATTTTATCTCTATCTTCTGCAGTGGTCGGGCATTGAGTCTTACTCAACTTCACACCTTGTAACACAGGCAAGAACCCTTTCTTTGCTTGATCCATTTCGAACCTTTTCAAAACTTTATCAAGGTATGTGCTTTGTGAAAGTCCAATTAAGCGTCTTGATCTATCTCTATAGATCTTGATGCCCAATATATAAGCAGCTTCTCCGAGGTCTTTCATTGAAAAACTTATATTCAAGTATCCTTTTATGCTATCCAGAAATTCTATGTCATTTCCAATCAGAAATATGTCATCCACATATAATATTAGAAATGCTACAGAGCTCCCACTCACTTTCTTGTAAATACAGGCTTCTCCAAAGGTCTGTATAAAACCATATGCTTTGATCACACTATCAAAAGGTTTATTCCAACTCCGAGAGGCTTGCACCAGTCCATAAATTGATCGCTGGAGCTTGCACACTTTGTTAGCTCCCTTTGGATCGACAAAACCTTCTGGTTGCATCATATACAACTCTTCTTCCAGAAATCCATTCAGGAATGCAGTTTTGACATCCATTTGCCAAATATCATAATCATAAAATGCGGCAATTGCTAACATGATTCAGACAGACTTAAGCATCGCTACGGGTGAGAAAGTCTCATCGTAGTCAACTCCTTGGACTTGTCGAAAACATTTCCAACAAGTCGAGCTTTGTAGACAGTAACATTACCGTCAGCGTCAGTCTTCTTCTTTAAGATCCATTTATTCTCGATGGCTTGCCGATCATCGGGCAAGTCAACCAAAGTCCATACTTTGTTCTCATACATGGATCCCATCTCATATTTCATGGCCTCAAGCCATTTTGCGAAATCTGGGCTCACCATCGCTTCTTCATAGTTCATAGGTTCTGTTGGAAATATGACCTAGAGGCAATAATAAATTAGTTCTTATTATTATATTTCATTGTTCATGATAATCATTTATTATCCATGCTAGAATTGTATTGATAGGAAACTCAGATACATGTGTGGATACATAGACAACACCATGTCCCTAGTAAGCCTCTAGTTGACTAGCTCGTTGATCAATAGATGGTTATGGTTTCCTGACCATGGACATTGAATGTCGTTGATAACGAGATCACATCATTATGAGAATGATGTGATGGACAAGACCCAATCCTAAGCCTAGCACAAAGATCGTGTAGTTCGTATGCTAAAGCTTTTCTAATGTTAAGTATCATTTCCTTAGACCATGAGATTGTGCAACTCCCGGATACCGTAGGAATGCTTTGGGTGTACCAAACGTCACAACGTAACTGGGTGGCTATAAAGGTTCACTACAGGTATCTCCGAAAGTGTCTGTTGGGTTGGCACGAATCGAGACTGGGATTTGTCACTCCGTGTAAACGGAGAGGTATCTCTGGGCCCACTCGGCAGGACATCATCATAATGTGCACAATGTGACCAAGGAGTTGATCACGGGATGATGTGTTACGGAACGAGTAAAGATACTTGCCGGTAATGAGATCGAACAAGGTATCGGGATACCGACGATCGAATCTCGGGCAAGTATCGTACCGATGGACAAAGGGAATTGTATACGGGATTGATTGAATCCTTGACATCGTGGTTCATCCGATGAGATCATCGTGGAGCATGTGGGAGCCAACATGGGTATCCAGATCCCGCTGTTGGTTATTGACCGGAGAGATGTCTCGGGCATGTCTGCATGACTCCCGAGTCCGTAGGGTCTACACACTTAAGGTTCGATGACGCTAGGGTTATAGGGAATAGATGTACGTGGTTACCGAATGTTGTTCGGAGTCCCGGATGAGATCCCGGACGTCACGAGGAGTTCTGGAATGGTCTGGAGGTAAAGATTTATATATGGGAAGTCATCATACGGTCACCGGAATAATTCGGGGGTTACCGGTATTGTACCAGGACCACCGGAGGGGTTCCGGGGGTCCACCGGGAGGGTCCACCTTCCCCAGAGGGCCCTATGGGCTGTATGTGGAGAGGGACCAGCCCCTTAGTGGGCTGGGCGCCTCCCCCCTAGGGCCCATGCGCCTAGGGTTTGGGGGAACCCTAAAGGGGGGGGGCCCTTGCCTTGGGGGGCAAGGCAACCCCCCTTGGCCGCCGCCCCCTCCTCAGATTGGATCTGAGGGGGCCGGCCCCCTCTCCCTTGCCCCTATATATATATGGGGGTTGGGAGGGCAGCCGCACCCAAGTTCTGGCGCAGCCCTCCCCCTCTCCCAAGTCCTCCTCTTCTCCTACGGTGCTTGGCGAAGCCCTGCAGGATTACCACGCTCCTCCTTCACCACCATGCCGTCGTGCTGCTGCTGGATGGAGTCTTCCCCAACCTCTCCTTCTCCCCTTGCTGGATCAAGGCGTAGGAGACGTCACCGGGCTGTACGTGTGTTGAACGCGGAGGTGCCGTCCGTTCGGCACTAGGATCATCGGTGATTTGGATCACGACGAGTACGACTCCATCAACCCCGTTCACTTGAACGCTTCCGCTTAGCGATCTACAAGGGTATGTAGATGCACTCCCCTTCCCCTCGTTGCTAGATTACTCCATAGATTGATCTTGGTGATGCGTAGAAATTTTTTAATTTCTGCTACGATCCCCAACAGGTTCATCATGGTCAAGTAACATGACTTCCAGAGCAGGATTACCGTACCACTCTGGTGCAGATCTTACTCTGGTTGACCTACGAGGTTCGGTAGTAACTTGATCTGAAGTTTCATGATCATTATCATTAGCTTCCTCACTAATTGGTGTAGGTGTCACAAGAACTGGTCTCTGTGATGAACTACTTTCCAATAAGGGAGCAGATACAGTTACCTCATCAAGTTCTACTTTCCTCCCACTCACTTCTTTCGAGAGAAACTCCTTCTCTAGAAAGGATCCATTCTTAGCAATGAATGTATTGCCTTCGGATCTGTGATAGAAGGTGTACCCAACAGTCTCCTTTGGGTATCCTATGAAGACACATTTCTCCGATTTGGGTTTGAGCTTATCGGGTTGAAGCTTTTTCACATAAGCATCGCAGCCCCGAACTTTAAGAAATGACAACTTTGGTTTCTTTCCAAACCACAGTTCATAAGGAGTCGTCTCAACGGATTTCGATGGTGCCCTATTTAACGTGAATGCAGCCATCTCTAAAGCATAACCCCAAAACGATAGCGGTAAATCAGTAAGAGACATCATAGATCGCACCATATCTAGTAAAGTATGATTACGACGTTCAGACACACCATTATGCTGTGGTGTTCCGGGTGGCGTGAGTTGCGAAACTATTCCGCATTGTTTCAAATGTAGACCAAACTCGTAACTCAAATATTCTCCTCCACGATCAGATTGTAAAAACTTTATTTTCTTGTTACGATGATTTTCCACTTCACTCTGAAATTCTTTGAACTTTTCAAATGTTTCAGATTTATGTTTCATTAAGTAGATATACCCATATATGCTCAAATCATCTGTGAAGGTGAGAAAATAACGATACCCGCCGCGAGCCTCAATATTCATCGGACCACATACATTAGTATGTATGATTTCCAATAAATCTGTTTCTCGCTCCATTGTTCCGGAGAACGGCGTTTTAGTCATCTTGCCCATGAGGCATGGTTCGCAAGTTCCAAGTGATTCATAATCAAGTGATTTCAGAAGTCCATCAGTATGGAGTTTCTTCATGCGCTTTACACCAATATGACCCAAACAGTAGTGCCACAAATAAGTTGCACTATCATTATCAACTCTGCATCTTTTGGCTTCAACATTATGAATATGTGTATCACTACTATCGAGATTCAACACAAATAGACCACTCTTCAAGGGTGCATGACCATTAAAGATATCACTCATATAAATAGAACAACCATTATTCTCAGATTTAAATGAATAACCGTCTCGAATCAAACAAGATCCAGATATAATGTTCATGCTTAACGCTGGCACCAAATAACAATTATTCAGGTCTAAAACTAATCCCGAAGGTAGATGTAGAGGTAGCATGCCGACGGCGATCACATCGACTTGGAACCATTTCCCACACACATCGTCACCTCGTCCTTAGCCAGTCTTCGCTTAATCCGTAGTCCCTGTTTCGAGTTGCAAATATTAGCAACAGAACCAGTATCAAATACCCAGGTGCTACTGCGAGCTCTAGTAAGGTACACATCAATAACATGTATATCACATATACCTTTGTTCACCTTGCCATCCTTCTTATCCGCCAAATACTTGGGGCAGTTCCGCTTCCAGTGACCAGTCTCTTTGCAGTAGAAGCACTTAGTTTCAGGCTTAGGTCCAGTCTTGGGTTTCTTCTCTTGAGCAACAACTTGTTTGCCGTTCTTTTTGAAGTTCCCCTTTTTCTTCCCTTTACCCTTTTTCTTGAAACTGGTGGTCTTGTTGACCATCAACACTTGATGCTCCTTCTTGATTTCTACCTCTGCCGCTTTTAGCATTGCGAAGAGCTCGGGAATTGTCTTATTCATCCCTTGCATATTATAGTTCATCACGAAGCTCTTGTAGCTTGGTGGCAGTGATTGAAGAACTCTGTCAATGACACTATCAATAGGAAGATTAACTCCCAATTGAGTCAAGTGGTTATGATACCCAGACATTCTGAGTATATGTTCACCGACAGAACTATTCTCCTCCATCTTCCAGCTGTAGAACTTATTGGAGACTTCATATCTCTCAATCCGGGCATTTGCTTGAAATATTAACTTCAACTCCTGAAATATCTCATATGCTCCATGACGTTCAAAACATCGTTGAAGTCCCGGTTCTAAGCCGTAAAGCATGGCACACTGAACTATCGAGTAGTCATCAGCTTTACT
The DNA here is from genome assembly GCF_002162155.2 of Triticum dicoccoides. NCBI lineage: Eukaryota > Viridiplantae > Streptophyta > Magnoliopsida > Poales > Poaceae > Triticum > Triticum dicoccoides. The sequence continues at coordinate 91,059,115 of NC_041390.1, forward strand.
ATGCCAGACGTTCTTAACGTCATCAGCAGCATCTGCAGCAGGCCTGGCACCTAGCGGTGCTTCCAGGACAGAATTCTTCTGTGCAACAATGAGGATAATCCTCAAGTTACGGACCCAGTCCGTGTAATTGCTACCATCATCTTTCAACTTTGCTTTCTCAAGGAACACATTAAAATTCAACGGAACAACTACACGGGCCATCTATCTACAATAACATAGACAAGCAAAATACTATCAGGTACTAAGTTCATGATAAATTTAAGTTCAATTAATCATATTACTTAAGAACTCCCACTTAGATAGACATCCCTCTAATCATCTAAGTGATCACGTGATCCATATCAACTAAACCATAACCGATCATCATGTGAGATGGAGTAGTTTTCAATGGTGAACATCTCTATGTTGATCATATCTACTATATGATTCACGCTCGACCTTTCGGTCTGAGTGTTCCGAGGCCATATCTGCATACGCTAGGCTCGTCAAGTTTAACCCGAGTATTCTGCGTGTGCAAAACTGTCTTACACCCGTTGTAGATGAACGTTGAGCTTATCACACCCGATCATCACGTGGTGTCTCGGCACGACGAACTTTGGCAACGGTGCATACTTAGGGAGAACACTTTTTACCTTGAAATTTAGTGAGAGATCATCTTATAATGCTACCGTCAAACAAAGCAAAATAAGATGCATAAAGGATAAACTTCATATGCAATCATTATAAGTGATATGATATGGCCATCATCATCTTGTGCCTTTGATCTCCATCTCCAAAGCACCGTTATGATCACCATCATCACCAGCACGACACCTTGATCTTCATCGTAGCATCATTGTCGTCTCACCATCTATTGCTTCTACGACTATCGCTACCACTTAGTGATAAAGTAAAGCAATTACAGGGCGATTGCATTGCATACAATAAAGCGACAACCATATGGCTCCTGCCAGTTGCCGATAACTCCGTTACAAAACACGGCCATCTCATACAATAAATATAGCATCATGTCTTGACCATATCACATCACAACATGCCCTGCAAAAACAAGTTAGACGTCCTCTACTTTGTTGTTGCAAGTTTTTATGTGGCTGCTATGGGCTGAGCAAGAACCGTTCTTACCTACGCATCAAAACCACAATGATAGTTCATGAAGTTAGTGATGTTTTAACCTTCACAAGGACCGGGCGTAGCCACACTCGGTTCAACTAAAGTTAGAGAAACTGACACCTGCCAGCCACCTGTGTGCAAAGCACGTCGGTAGAACCAGTCTCGCTTAAGTGTACGCGTAATGTTGGTCCGGGCCGCTTCATCCAACAATACTGCCGAACCAAAGTATGACATGCTGGTAAGCAGTATGACTTGTATCGCCCACAACTTACTTGTGTTCTACTCGTGCATATAACATCTACGCATAAACCTGGCTCGGATACCATTGTTGGGGAACATAGTAATTTCAAAAAAATTCCTACGCACACGCAAGATCATGGTGATGCATAGCAACGAGAGGGGAGAGTGTCATCCACGTACCCTCGTAGACCATTAAGCAGAAGCGTTATGACACCGCGGTTGATGTAGTCGTACGTCTTCACGATCGACTGATCCTCAGTACCGAACGTACGGCACCTCCGCGTTCAGCACACGTTCAGCTCGGTGACGTCCCGCGAACTCACGATCCAGTAGAGCTCGAGGGAGAGTTTCTCATCACGACGGTGTGGTGACGATGTTGATGAAGATACCATCGCAGGACTTCGCCTAAGCACCGCTACAGTATGACCAAGGTGGATTATGGTGGAGGGGGGCACCGCACATGGCTGAGAGAGATCAATGATCAACTTGTGTGTTCTAGGGTGCCCCCTGCCCCCGTATATAAAGGAGCAAGGGGGGGGGAGGCCGGCCGGCCCTGTAGGGCGCTCCAGGAGGAGGAGTCCTCCTCCTAGTAGGAGTAGGACTCCCCTCTTTCCTACTCCTACTAGGAGGGGGAAAGGAAGGGGGAGAAGGAGAAGGAAAGGGGGGCGCCCCCCCTTCCTAGTCCAATTCGGACCAGAGGAGGAGGGGGGCGTGCCCTGCCCTGGCTGGCCCCTATATCTCTCCACTAGGGCCCAATAAGGCCCATTAACCCCCGGGGGGTTCTGGTAACCCCTCCGTCACTCCGGTAAAATCCCGATCTCACCCGGAACTCTTCCGATGTCCAAATGTAGGCTTCCAATATATCAATCTTTATGTCTCGACCATTTTGAGACTCCTCGTCATGTCCGTGATCATATGCGGGACTCCAAACTACCTTCGGTACATCAAAACATATAAACTCAAAATACTCATCGTCACCGAACTTTAAGCGTGCGGACCCTATGGGTTCGAGAACTATGTAGACATAACCGAGACATGTCTCCGGTCAATAACCAATAGCGGAACCTGGATGCTCATATTGGTTCCTACATATTCTACGGAGATCTTTATCGGTCAAACCGCATAACAACATACGTTGTTCCCTTTGTCATCGGTATGTTACTTGCCCGAGATTCGATCGTCGGTATCTCAATACCTAGCTCAATCTCGTTACCAGCAAGTCTCTTTACTCGTTCTGTAACGCATCATCCTGCAACTAGCTCATTAGTTGCATTGCTTGCAAGGCTTATAGTGATGTGCATTACCGAGAGGGCCCAGAGTGTAACACCCCGGATGTAACTTTCCCAATTTGCACTCCAACTCTTGCCGTTTCCGGAGTTAAGTTATTTTATTTTCTCGGGTTCGGGTTTTTGTCTCCGTGTGTTGTTATCGTTGTCATGCATCTCATATCATGTCATCATGTGCATTGCATTTGCATACGTGTTCATCTCATGCATTCGAGCATTTTCCCCGTTGTCCGTTTTGCATTCCGGCGCTTCGTTCTCCTTCGGTGGTCATTTCTACCTTTCTTTCATGTGTGGGGATTAAACATTTCCGGATTGGACCGAGACTTGCCAAGCGGCCTTTGTTTACTACCGGTGGACCGCCTGTCAAGTTTCGTATCATTTGGACTTCGTTTGATACTCCAACGGTTAACCGAGGGACCGAATAGGCCTCGTGTGTGTTGCAGCCCAACACCCCTCCAATTTGGCCCAAAACCCACCTAAACCTGCTTCATCATCTAGAGCGTTCGATCACGATCGCGTGGCCGAAAACCGCACCTCATTTGGACTCTCCTAGCTCCCTCTACCTATATTTAAGTCCCCTCCCGAAATTCGCGGATCTTCCCCTTCCTCTAACCCTAAAAATCGTCTCCGCGCGGCCGGACATTGTCCGCACCGCGCCGGACGCCCCGCCGCCGCAGCCCCAGACCAGTAGGCAAGCGCCACGTGGCCCATCGGGCGTCCGCCGTCGCCGCGGCCCGGGAAGCCCGCTTCGGGCCCTCGAGCCCATCGCCCGCGCGCCGCCCTCATCGCGTCTGGCCGCAGCACTCCGCCGCCCGCTCCCTCCTCTACTTCGGTCAGCATCGGTCGGCGCCGCCGCGGGCCACCGCGCCGACCATCGCTGGACTTCGCCACCAAGACCTCCGCTGCCGCCCGGAGCTTCCTCGTCGCCGGCGCGCTCCGGATCCGGCGGGATCCAGCCCTCTCCGACGCCCCTCGTCCTCCCCTCGCCGGATCGAGCTCACTGCCTCGCCGGAGACCTTGAGTTTCTTTGTCGCTACAGTGCCCCGACCGCGCCTCGATCCGCGTGCTCAGATCTGATTCGGTTGCTACAGTAACCCTAGGTCATTTTTTTCGTCCAAGTCCCTAATTTCCAGATCCATGTGCTCCTGTTCATGGCCTCATAACTTTTCATCCGTAACTCCGATTCATGCATATAGCATATCAAAATGTTCACTTCAGAGAGTACATCATTTCATTCCATTGCATCATTTTCATTCGAGGTCATCTTGATGCCCGAAATGCTGTTAGAAGAGGGCTACTTGAGTTAATTGTCAGATCTGCTACTCCATTTAGAGATTTGTCATTTTTGCCATGATTATTGTGTGCATGATATGCCATGATGCTCTACATATGTTTTGTTAAGGGTTTTGTCATCTTTCCAGAGGTGCAACCCATGTATTTTTGTGATGTGTGTGGTCACTAATGCAATCTTTCAAAGTGGTGCACTTGGTAATTCTGTTTTCAGGGACTTAGCATTTCCACTAAGTCCTTGAGCTGTTTAGTTCATGTTGTCATATGTTCATGTTGTTTCCTAGTGATCCGTGCCTCTTTTGAGGATGGTCAGTAAGGATGTTTTGTTAATCTTGCAGTGCTCTATCCATCCATGTCTTTGTTTGCAATTATGGAGCAGCCTAGCTTGAGTCAATCGAGCTCTACTTTTGCTACTTTGTGAATCTGGGCAGATTGTCAACTTGTTTGCAATTTTGCCGATGATGTTGTAGTTGATCCGTGCATGCTATGCTATTGTTCTTGCCATGTCTAGCTTGAATTTTGTGTGTTCTTATTAGATGTATGCTTAGTTTATTATTACTTGCTCCATAGTGAGTGCATCGAACTCGTAAACATGCCTACTTGATATCTGTTTTCAGCATGTTCCAGTTTTCACTAAGTCTGTGATCTGATTATGTTTTTGCCATGTTCACATGCTTGCAATTGTATTTTGTGATCCCTTTTGGCTCAAGGTCACTAAGGGACTTTTGTTAAGATATTTGAGTAGCTCCATGCCATGCTTTACTTTGCCATGTTCAGATCCTGTAGCATGTAGTTTTGTTGCTCCGAAGAGGGCTACCTGATCTGAAATTCCAGACAAGTGTTAATTTCACTAAGTCTGAGATCTGTTTGCCATATGCATTTTTGCCATGCTTGTTTGAACCTGTTAATGGATGAATTGGTCGTAGCTCAGTGCTAGATTTTTGTTAAGCATCTTGAGTGCATCCCTGCCATGTATTTTATTGTCATGCTTGGGTGTTGTAGCATGTTCATCTCATTGCATTTAGATGGCTACTTGCTGTAAATCGCAGACCGATGTCATATTTGAATCGCTTGCCATTTCCAAACCGTAACTCCGATTCCGATGATCTTTATATCGTTTTCAAGCGATTTCATCTCATCTTTCCAGTGGCACACTTGGAATTCCAAGTTGAGGCCAGGTTCATGCGTTTCCTGTCATATCTTGCATTTTGCATCCCGCATAGCATATCATCATTGCATCATCTTGTTTGATCCTTGCACGTGGTTGATTGTGTCCTTGTTGCTTGTTTGTCTTGTTTGGGTAGAGCCGGGAGACGAGTTCGCTAACGAGGAGCCCGTTGAGTTTGCTTTCGAGGATCCAGTCAACTCTGACAACTTTGCAGGCAAGATGATCATACCCTCGAAATCACTACTATCTTTGCTATGCTAGTTTGCTCGCTCTTTTGCTATGCCAATTCTATGATGCCTACCACTTGCTTTCAAGCCTCCCACATTGCCATGTCAAACCTCTAACCCACCATGTCCTAGCAAACCGTTGATTGGCTATGTTACCGCTTTGCTCAGCCCCTCTTACAGCGTTGCTAGTTGCAGGTGAAGATTGAAGGCCGTTCCTTGTTGGAACATTTATTTACTTGTTGGGATATCATTATATTATCTTGTTATTTTAGTGCATCTATATACTTGGTAAAGGGTGGAAGGCTCGGCCTCTCGCCTAGTGTTTTGTTCCACTCTTGCCGCCCTAGTTTCCGTCATATCCGTTCATGTTCCCGGATTTTGCGTTCCTTACACGGTTGGGTTATAATGGGAACCCCTTGATAGTTCGCCTTGATTAAAGCTTTTCCAGCAATGCCCAACCTTGGTTTTACCATTTTCCACCTAGCCTTTTTCCCTTGGGTTTCCGGAGCCCGAGGGTCATCTTATTTAACCCCCCCGGGCCAGTGCTTCTCTAAGTGTTGGTCCAACCTAGAGCCCCTTGCAGCGCCACCTCGGGGAAACTCGAGGGCTGGTTTTAGTTGTACGGATTGCTTATCTGAGTGTGCCCTGAGAATGAGATATGTGCAGCTCCTATCAGGATTTGTCGGCACATTCGGGCGGTGTTGCTGGTCTTGTTTTAACCTGTCGAAGTGTGTTGAAGAACTGAGGTACCGAGCCTGATCGGAACGTCTCAGGAGGAGGTCTATTCCTTCTTGACCGTGAGAGCTTGTCATGGGCTAAGTTGGGACTCCCCTGCAGGGATTTGAACTTTCGAAAGCCGTGCCCACGGTTATGGGCAGATGGGAATTTGTTAATGTCCGGTTGTAAATAACTTGAACCTTAACTTAATTAAAATGAATCAACTGAGTGTGTTACCGTGATGGCCTCTTCTCGGTGGAGTCCGGAAGTGGACACGGTGTTGGAGTAATGCTTGCGCAGGTTGTTCTCTAGTTTCTCGCTCGCGCTTTGCCTCCTCTTCTCGCTCTCTTTTACGGATAAGTTAGCCACCATATATGCTAGTCGCTTGCTGCAGCTCCACATATATTTTTTACCTTGCCTTACCTATAAGCTTAAACAGTCTTGATCGCGAGGGTGTGAGATTGCTGAGTCCCTGTGGCTCACAGGTTACTATTACACCAGATGCAGGGCCTGATGATTCCGCTCCAGGTGACGCGCTCGAGCTCAAGTGGGAGTTCGACGAGGACTCTCAATGTTATTATGTTTCTTTTCCTGATGATCAGTAGTGGTGCCCAGTTGGGGGTGATCGGGACCGTGTCGCATGTTGGGTTATCTTTTGTTTTGGCGCCGTAGTCGGGCCATGAGTGTTCGGATGATGTAATGTTACTTATGTACTTGATTGATGTGCCGAGTGTAAGCCAACTATGTTATCCCTTTTTATTATCTATATTACATGGGATGTTTGTGATGATTGCCTGACTTGCGACATATGCCTTCAATGCGATTATGCCTCTAAGTCGTGCCTCGACACGTGGGAGATATAGTCGCATCGAGGGTGGTACAAGTTGGTAATCAGAGCCTTCCCCGACCTTAGGAGCCCCATTGCTTGATCGTTTTTAGCAGCCGAGTTGTGTCTAGAAAAATGTTTTGAGTCTTTTAGGAATTATATATCGGAGAGTTTAGGAATTCTTTTTACTTCCCAGTCTCTTCATCGCTCTGGTAAGGCATCCTGACATAGAGTTTTGACTCTTCTCTTCTCAAATTTCACTAATTTTTTTTAGGATCACGCGGGTATCTTGGAATCGTTCCGATGGTTTTATGATGAGAACATTGTCTTGGTGCCTCCTGTCAGGGGTTTAGTGGAAGTGTCCCGGGGAGTTGAGCTCTGAGGTGTTGTCGTCATAATTTTATCGTTGCAGTTTTGGAATACCTGAGTTTAGAACGCCGACATCGAAAATCTCTTTTATGCAGTTCGTTGGTGAGATAACCTCGACGCCACCCAGTACTGGGGCGGGAGTTCGGGAGTATCGCCATAACTTGATAACGGATGCTTTTCGAAGGTTGACGTGGATGGTTTCCGAAGGTTTCTTGGTTATGTGTTGAAGGATGGATACAGCTGTATGTAGGATTTGCTAGTTTGGGTGAGATATTATGCTTCCCCTGTATCCCCAACACCTGATTGCATAACCGGAAAGGTTCGGGAGTTTCATAGGTGGGAATTCTCGTAGCTCTAGTTCTTCTTCCATGGATATTTGGTTTGAGATTGGGATTTCTTACCGATTATTCGTTCTTGATCCGTACCTTGTTGATTTATTTCTCTACCTTAATTCTACGTGGCTTCTCAATTTATGGATATGTGACCATTTCAAGAGGAATGCATTAGTTCATTTTGTTCGGATGTGAAGACTATATGTTGCAATTTTCATTCCGTTGGATTCAACTTCAATATTCATCTGTCTATGTGCTAACGGTGGTTAACCTCTTCAGGATGGCTCCCGCTAAGAGCACCAATCAGAGTCAGAATCAGAATCAAGATCCACCTCCACCTCCACCTCCTCCGGAGGCATGGCAAGCTGTGATGGCTGCAACCAATGCAAACACACAGTTGATCATGCAAATTCTTCAGGAGCGCAATCAAGGCAACCAAGGGAATCAAGGCAACAATCAGAATCACTTTGCTACACTCAACCAGTTCCTTGCTAATGGGCCAAAGACTTTCAGCAATTGTGTTGAGGAAACCGATGCTGACGATTGGCTTGTGGATCTGTGCAAGCATTTCGAGTGCAGTAACATCAGGCCTGAGGACTTTGTCAAGTTCGCTTCCTTCCAACTCAAAGATCAAGCTGCAGAATGGTTCCAGCAGTACAAGGACTCCAGAGGTGGACGTGTGATCACTTGGGATGAATTCCGTCAAGATTTCAGAGCTCACCATATCCCTCAGAGCATGGTTGAAAGCAAGCGTGAGGAATTCCGCAATCTGAAGCAAGGCTCTTTGTCTGTCTATGACTACAATAAGTTGTTTCAGAAGCTCGCCCGCTTTGCCAAGCAGGACGTCCCTGATGAGAAGAGCATGATATACCAGTTCAGGGGTGGTCTTAGAGAAGAAATCCAGCTCGCTCTTGTTCTCTTTGAGCCCTTGAGGTACGATGAGTTCTACAACATGGCATTGAAGCAAGAGGCCGCTCAATTGAGATGTGATGCTTCCAAGAAGCGAGTCAGAGATGTTACTCCTTCTTCCTCTACTCAAGTGGCCAAGCAGCAGAAGTATTGGCTTCCTCCTCCTCCGTTCCGTCAGCCGTATCAGCAGAAGAGCAAAGGTGGCAGTGGTTCTTCCCACCCACCCAACCCTGGCTTTCAGAACAAGACTTCGTCTCAAGCTCCAAGATCGAGTGCTCCGCACCACCGTCCGCTTTTAGAGGTCACGTGCAACAAGTGCCAACAGAAGGGTCACTATGCCAACAAGTGTTTCAACCAGAGGCGTCTTCCTACTCCTCCTCCTGTGAGATTGGCAAGTACAGCTGTGGTCAAGCATAACCCCAAGTACGCCAAGGTCAATATGGTGAATGCAGCTCAGGCAGAGGATTCATCAGATGTCATCATGGGTAACCTTCCTGTTAATGATATTCCTGCAAGAGTTCTTTTTGACACTGGTGCATCGCATTGTTTCATCTCGAGACCTTTTGCATCTAAGCATGATTTTGTTACTCAAGTGTTGCCGAAACCGTTGGCTATTGTCTCTCCGGCCCGTCAAATGACATCTCGAGTATGCGTTCCGGATGTCACAATCACTTTGGGTGACTATAAGTTCTTGTCCTCTCCAAATGTTCTTGGCGACTCAGATATTGATCTTATTCTCGGAATGGATTGGCTTTCTAAGCACAAGGCTCAGCTTGATTGTGCAGCCAGGCAGATTCAATTGACTCATTCGTCTAAGGATGTAATTGTCTTTGCCGCTCGTGATGATACCATCCGTCTGTTTTCTCTCAATGAGAAGGGTGAACTGGATGCTATCTCACAAATTCCAGTCATTTGCGAATATCAAGACGTCTTTCCAGAAGAGCTTTCAGGAATGCCTCCGCACCGGCCAGTTGAATTCGTTATTGATCTTGAGCCCGGCACGGAACCTGTGTGCAAGCGTCCTTACAAGCTCGGACCTGAAGAGTTGAAGGAGCTGAAGAAGCAACTCGATATTCAAGAGAGAATGGGTCTCATTCGGCCTAGTTCTTCTCTGTGGGGTTGTGGTGTTCTTTTTGTGAAGAAGAAGGATGGAACAGACCGACTTTGTGTTGATTACCGTCCATTGAACAAGAAGACCATCAAGAACAAATACCCACTTCCCAACATCAATGAGCTGTTCGAACAACTCAAAGGTGCCCAAGTATTCTCCAAGCTTGATCTCCGTATGGGTTATCATCAGATTCGAATCCGTGAGCAAGATATTCCCAAGACGGCTTTCAGGACAAGCTATGGTTCATATGAATACACTGTCATGTCTTTTGGCCTCGTCAACGCTCCTCCGACGTTCTCTCGCATGATGAACTTCATCTTCAACGCCTACACCAATGACTTCGTTTTGGTCTATCTCGATGACATTCTGGTTTTCTCGAAGAACAAGGAAGATCATGCCAAGCATTTGCGTTTGGTGCTTGATAAGCTCAGGGAACATCAGTTCTATGCCAAGTTCTCCAAGTGTGAATTTTGGCTTGATGAGGTTCTTTATCTTGGTCATATCATCTCTGCCAAGGGCATTGCCATGAATCCTGAGAAGGTGTCTGCAATTGTGAATTGGGAACCTCCTCAGAACGTGAAGCAACTCCGTAGCTTCCTCGGTCTCGCAAGCTATTGCCGAAGATTCGTTGAAAACTTTTCTAAGATCGCGAAGCCTCTCTCAAATCTTCTTCAGAAGCACGTCAAGTACGTTTGGTCTCCGGAGTGTGACATTGCTTTCAACACTTTGAAAGAGAAATTGATCACTGCTCCAGTTCCGACTCCGCCTGATGAATCCAAACCGTACGAGGTCTTTTGTGATGCCTCTCTCCAAGGTCTTGGCGCAGTATTGATGCAAGAGAAGAAAGTTGTTGCTTATACCTCTCGCCAGTTGAAGCCTAATGAGAAGAACTACCCCACTCATGATCTCGAGTTGGCGACAGTTGTGCATGCTCTTTTGACTTGGAGACATCTCTTATTGGGAAGAAAAGTGGACATCTTCACTGATCACAAGAGTCTCAAGTACATCTTCACTCAGCCTAATCTCAACCTCAGACAAACTCGATGGGTCGAAATGATTCAAGAGTATAATCCAAGTATCGAGTATACTCCAGGCAAGGCCAATGTGATTGCTGACGCATTGAGCAGGAAGGCTTACTGCAACAGTCTTATTCTCAAGCCTTATCAACCCGAGCTTTGTGAAGCTTTCCGCAAACTTAATCTGCAAGTTGTTCCTCAAGGTTTCCTCGCCAACCTTCAAGTCTCTCCTACCTTAGAAGACTAGATTCGCCAAGCCCAGCTTCTTGATGCTATGGTGAAAAAGGTGAAGATTGGGATTGCCAAGAGTCAACCCAAGTACAAGTGCTACCGCCTTGATGACAAGGATACTCTCTTCTTCGAGGATCGTATTGTTGTGCCCAAAGGTGAACTTCGTAAAGTGATCATGAACGAGGCTCACAATTCTCTCCTCTCCATCCACCCTGGGAGTACGAAGATGTATCAGGACCTTAAGCAGGCTTATTGGTGGACTCGAATGAAGCGCGAGATTGCTCAATTCATGAATGAATGTGATGTCTGCAGAAGAGTGAAGGCAGAACACCAAAGGCCAGCTGGTCTCCTCCAACCTCTTGCCATTCCAGAATGGAAGTTTGACCACATTGAAATGGACTTCGTGACTGGGTTTCCAAAGTCCAAGCGTGGCAATGATGCTATATTCGTTGTCATCGACAAACTCACTAAAGTGGCTTGAAGAACCGAGGTACCGAGCCTGATCGGAACGTCTCGGGAGGAGGTCTATTCCTTCGTTGACCGTGAGAGCTTGTCATGGGCTAAGTTGGGACTCCCCTGCAGGGATTCAAACTTTCGAAAGCCGTGCCCACGGTTATGGGCAGATGAGAATTTGTTAATGTCCGGTTGTAGATAACTTGAACCTTAACTTAATTAAAATGAATCAACTGAGTGTGTTACCATGATGGCCTCTTCTCGGCGGAGTCCAGGAAGTGGACACGGTGTTGGAGTAATGCTTGCGCAGGTTGTTCTCTAGTTTCTCGCTCGCGCTTTGCCTCCTCTTCTCGCTCTCTTTTGCGAATAAGTTAGCCACCATATATGCTAGTCGCTTGCTGCAGCTCCACATATATTTTTTTACCTTGCCTTACCTATAAGCTTAAACAGTCTTGATCACGAGGGTGTGAGATTGCTGAGTCCCTGTGGCTCACAGGTTACTATTACACCAGATGCAGGGCCTGATGATTCCGCTCCAGGTGACGCGCTCGAGCTCAAGTGGGAGTTCGAAGAGGACTCTCAATGTTATTATGTTTCTTTTCCCGATGATCAGTAGTGGTGCCCAGTTGGGGGTGATCGGGACCGTGTCACATGTTGGGTTATCTTTTATTTTGGCGCCGTAGTCGGGCCATGAGTGTTTGGATGATGTAATGTTACTTATGTACTTGATTGACGTGGCGAGTGTAAGCCAACTATGTTATCCCTTTTTATTATCTATATTACATGGGATGTTTGTGATGATTGCCTGACTTGCGACATATGCCTTCAATGCGATTATGCCTCTAAGTCGTGCCTCGACACGTGGGAGATATAGTCGCATCGAGGGTGTTACAAGTTGGTAATCAGAGCCTTCCCCGACCTTAGGAGCCCCATTGCTTGATCGTTTTTAGCAGCCGAGTTGTGTCTAGAAAAATGTTTTGAGTCTTTTAGGAATTATATATCGGAGAGTTTAGGAATTCTTTTTACTTCCCAGTCTCTTCATCGCTCTGGTAAGGCATCCTGATGTAGAGTTTTGACTCTTCTCTTCTCAAATTTCACTAAATTTTTTTTAGGATCACGCGGGTATCTTGGAATCATTCCGATGGTTTTATGATGAGAACACTGTCTTGGTGCCTCCTGTCAGGGGTTTAGTGGAAGTGTCACGGGGAGTTGAGCTCTGAGGTGTTGTCGTCATAATTTTATCGTTGCAGTTTTGGAATACCTGAGTTTAGAACGCCGACATCGAAAATCTCTTTTATGCAGTTCGTTGGTGAGATAACCTCGACGCCACCCAGTATTGGGGCGGGAGTTCGGGAGTATCGCCATAACTTGATAACGGATGCTTTTCGAAGGTTGAGGTAGATGGTTTCCGAAGGTTTCTTGGTTATGTGTTGAAGGATGGATACAGCTAGATGTAGGCATGTATTCCGAATATAATGTAGGCATGTATTCCGAATATAGTCATACGTGCTTATGGAAAAGAACTTGCATGACTCTTTTGTCCTACCCTCCCGTGGCAGCGGGGTCCTTACGGAAACTAAGGGATTTTAAGGCCTCCTTTTAATAGAGAACTGGAACAAAGCTTTAACACATAGTGAATACATGAACTCCTCAAACTACGGTCATCACCGGTAAGTATCCCGATTATTGTCACTTCGGGGTTAACGGATCATAACACATAATAGGTGACTATAGACTTGCAAGATAGGATCAAGAACACTCATATATTGATGAAAACATAATAGGTTCAGATCTGAAATCATGGCACTCGGGCCCTAGTGACAAGCATTAAGCATAGCAAAGTCATAGCAACATCAATCTCAGAACATAGTGGACACTAGGGATCAAACCCTAACAAAACTAACTCGATTACATGATAGATCCCATCCAACCCATCACCGTCCATCAAGCCTACGATGGAATTACTCACGCACGGCGGTGAGCATCATGAAATTGGTGATGGAGGATGGTTGATGATGACGATGGCGACGGATTCCCCCTCTCCGGAGCCCCGAACGGACTCCAGATCAGCCCTCCCGAGAGGTTTTAGGGCTTGGCGGCGGCTCCGTATCGTAAAACGTGATGATTTCTTCTCTCTGATTTTTTTCTCCCCGAAACTCAATATATGGAGGTGGAGTTGGAGTCGGAGAGGCAACATGGGGCCCACGAGGTAGGAGGGCGCCCCCTAGGGGGGCAGGCGCGCCCTCCACCCTCGTGGAGAGGTGGTGGGCCCCCTATCCTTCATCTTTTGCAAGTATTTTTCTTATTTTCTGAAAAGTGGCTCCATGAAGTTTCAGGTCATTCCAAGAACGTTTGCGCCTGCACATAAATAACACCATGGTAATTCTACTGAAAACAACGTCAGTCCGGGTTAGTTCCATTCAAATCATGCAAGTTAGAGTCCAAAACAAGGGCAAAAGTGTTTGGAAAAGTAGATACGTTGGAGACGTATCAACTCCACCAAGCTTAAACCTTTGCTTGTCCTCAAGCAATTCAGTTTACAAACTGAAAGTGATAAAGAAAAACTTGTACAAACTCTGTTTGCTCTTGTTGCTGTAAATATGTAAAGCCAGCATTCAAGTTTTCAGCAAAGATTATAACTAACCACATTCACAATAACGCATAGGTCTCAAGTTTACTCATATCAATAGCGTAATCAACTAGCGAGCCATAATAATAAATCTCGGATGACAACACTTTCTCAAAACAATCATAATATGATATAACAAGATGGTATCTTTCTAGCCCTTTCTGAGACCGCAAAACATAAATGCAGAGCACCTTTAAAGACCAAGGACCGACTAGACATTGTAATTCATGGTAAAAAAGATCCAGCCAAGTCATACTCAATGTAAACTAACAATAATGAATGCAAATGACAACGGTGCTCTCCAACTGGTGCTTTTTAATAAGAGGATGATGACTCAGCATAAAAGTAAATAGATAGGCCCTTCACAGAGGGAAGCAGGGATTTGTAGAGGTGCCAGAGCTCAGTTTTGAAATAGAGGTGAATAATATTTTGAACGGTATACTTTCATTGTCAACATAACAACCAAGAGATGGCGATATCTTCCATGCTACACACATTATAGGCGGTTCCCAAACAGAATGGTAAAGTATATACCCCCTTCCACCAACAAGCATCAATCCATGGCTTGCTTGAAACAACGAGTGCCTCCAACTAACAAGAGTCCCAGGGGGAGTTTTGTTTGCAATTATTTTGATTTAGTTTGCATAAAGCATGGGACTGGGCATCCCGGTGACCAGCCATTTATCTCGCGAGTGAGGAGCGGAGTCCACTCCTCTTGAGAATAACCCGCCTAACATGGGAGATACAGACAATCCTAGTTGATACATGAGCTATTAGAGCATACAAAACAGGATATTTTTTTGAAGGTTTAGAGTTTGGCACATACAAATTTACTTGGAACGGTAGGTAGATACCGTATATAGATAGGTATAGTGGACTCATGTGGAATAACTTTGGGGTTTAAGGAGTTGAATGCACAAGTAGTATTCCCGCTTAGTATAGGTGAAGGCTAGCAAAAGACTAGGAAGCGACCAGCTAGAGAGCGACAACAGTCATTAACATGCATTAAAATTAATCAACACCGAATGCAAGCATGAGTAGGATATAATCCACCATGAACATAAATATCGTGAAGGCTATGTTGATTTTGTTTCAACTACATGCGTGAACATGTGCCAAGTCAAGTCACTTAAATCATTCAAAGGAGGATACCACCTTATCATACCACATCACAACCATCTCAATAGCATGTTGGCACGCAAGGTAAACCATTATAACTCATAGCTAATCAAGCATGGCATAAGAAACTATGATCTCTAGTTGTCATTGCAAACATGTTTATTCATAATAGGCTGAATCAGGAACGATGAACTAATCATATTTACAAAAACAAAAGAGGTCGAGTTCATACCAGCTTTTCTCATCTCAGTCAGTCCATCATAGATCGTCATAATTGCCTTTCACTTGCACGACTGAACGATGTGAATAATAATAATAGTGCACGTGCATTGGACTAAGCTGGAATCTGCAAGCATTCAATAAACAGGAGAAGACAAGGCAATATGGGCTCTTTTGTTAGATAAACAATAATGCATATAAGAGCCACTTCAACAATTTAATTATGGTCTTCTCCTATCGACCCTAAAGAAAAGAAAAGAAATAAAACTATTTACACGGGAAAGCTCCCAACAAGCAAAAGAAGAACATGAAATCTTTTTGGGTTTTCTTTTTAATTACTACTACAAGCATGGAAATTAAACTAACTAAAAGTTACAACTAATTTTTTTTGTTTTTTCTTAAGGTTTATTAAACACACAAGAAGAAAGCACAGAAAGGAAAATAAACTAGCATGGATGATACAATGAAAAAGTATGAGCACCGACATCTAGCAATGAGTGTGTGAACATAAATGTAATGTCGGTGAGAAATACGTACTCCCCCAAGCTTAGGCTTTTGGCCTAAGTTGGTCTATGGCCACGGCTGGCCTGGAGGATATCCATAATAATAGTTGGGGTCGTACAGAGAAGAAGAAGAGGAAGACTCTGATTGCCATTGGCTGACAATCATCTCCGGATCCCACTGATAATTAGATTGTCGTGAAGGATCAACTTGTGGTTCTGGCTCTGGATCCTCAGCTGGTGTAGGGTTCCGGTAGGCGTGGATAACCTTCAACGAAACAAGGTACGTGCCTGAAGATAAATCAAACAAAGAAGGAGCAGGCAGGGTAATAGTCTCAGGATGATGCTTATTAAAGAACAATTGATATTTAAGCTCTCCTTCCCTATTCTTAACAATAAAATCATGTGCCACCATACTTTTATAATCTAGATAAACACGAGGCAACACTTTTTCTTCCTTCTCATAATGCCTAATAGGTATGTTAAAATGTGCAGCTAGGCGTGAAGCATAGATGCCTCCAAAGATGGGGCCCTTTGTACGGTTCAGACTTAACCGTTTGGCAATAATGCCGCCCATACTAAAAGTGTTATCACTGTATAAACCTTGGATCAAAATAATAATATCAGGGATACTAAGGTTTCCACAGTTTCCTCGACCAATTAAACAACGACTAGCAAATAATGCAAAATAGCGTAAAACAGGAAAATGTATGCTAGTGATTCGTGCATCGGAGACCTTCCTTGTTTCCCCTACAGTGATAGTATCAATAAACCCCTCCACATCATCACGATGTGGTTCTTCTGTCTTGCCCTCAAAAGAGACTAAACAAATCGGACAAAAATCATAAAGTGACATCTCCTTATGCTCATCATATAAATGAAACTCCACCGTAGGTGGTGAGTTCCTAGAATGAAAATGAAAGTTTTGCACAAAGGTATTTGTGAGTAAGAGATACTGATCGCATTGGTCGTGGAGGAAAGCGGTGAGGCCTGCATTTTTAGCCAATTCATGAAAATCCTCATAAATCCCGGCTGCTCTCAAGAAATCATCGGAAGGCCATTCACATGCCCGAATCTCCGTGGTGCGAGGCAGATTATACTTAGGCTTTGGTGCCTTTTCCTTCGAGATTTGGCTCGATGAGCCCCTCAAAAGTCTCCTCATCATTTTCTGAAAAATTCTGAAATTTTTAGTAACTTCAAAATAAAAGTAAACCAAACTCAATAATATTGATAGCAACTACTCCTACAATTGCCTAGGGCCTATATCATGCATCAAAACTACTTTTGACCATATAAATTTGACATGAAAGCTCAAGAACAGGGTCACCTAAGCAACAAAAATTTGCAATGAATAAAGCACTAGAACAAAAACTAATTGGACCAATGGAGGAGTCACATACCAAGGAACAATCTCCCCAAGCAGTTTAGTGAGAGGTGCTTTGAGCAAGGAGATCGAAAATGGCAACAAGATGAGCTAGAACTCGTGCTTGAGCTGGATATTCGTGTTTGTGGGAGGAAGATGAAGTGTGTGTGTGCAGGAATAAGTGGAGGAGGGCCACCGTGGGCCCACGAGGTAGGGGGGCGCGCCCTCCAGCCTTGTGGGTAGGTGGTTGGCCCCCTGCTGTGTTCTTTGTGCCAAATATTCTCAAATATTCTGGAAAAAATCATATTTAAATTTCAGGTCATTTGGAGAACTTTTATTTTCGAGGTATTTTTATATTGCACGGATAATCAGATAACAGATAGAAAAATATTTATTTTTATTTTATTTAATATAAATAACAGAAAGTAAAAGTGGGGTACAGAAGGTTGTGCCTTCTAGTTTCATCCATCTCATGATCATCAAAAGGAACCCACTAACAAGGTTGATCATGTCTTGTTAACGAACTCATTCCGAATAACATGGAACCGGAGAAATTTCGAATAACACTATGTTACCTCAACGGGGATATGCACGTCCCCAATAGTAAGAATATCATATTTCTTCTTGACAGTAGGAAGAGGAAATTCAAAACCTCCAAATATAATCGATGGAATTTTTCCAATAGAATTGATACTATGAACTTGAGGTTGTTTCCTCGGAAAGTGTATCGTATGCTCATTGCCATTAACATGAAAAGTGACATTGCCTTTAGTGCAATCAATAACAGCCCCTGCAGTATTCAAAATGGGTCTTCCAAGAATAATAGACATACTATCGTCCTCGGGAATATCAAGAATAACAAAGTCCGTTAAAATAGTAACGTTTGCAACTACAACAGGGACATCCTCACAAATACCGACAGGTATAGCAGTTGATTTATCAACCATTTGCAAAGATATTTCAGTAGGTGTCAACTTATTCAAATCAAGTCTACGGTACAAAGAGAGAGGCATAACACTAACATCGACTGTAAGATCACATAAAGCAGTTTTAACATAATTTCTTTTAATAGAGCATGGTATAGTGGGTACTCCTGGATCTCCAAGTTTCTTTGGTATTCCACCCTTAAAAGTATAATTAGCAAGCATGGTGGAAATTTCAGCTTCCAGTATCTTTCTTTTATTTGTAATAATATCTTTCATGTACTTAGCATAAGGATTGGTTTTGAGCATATCAGTTAATCACATACGCAAAAAGATTGGTCTAATCATTTCAGCAAAGCGCTCAAAATCCTCATCATCCTTTTTCTTGGATGGTTTGGGAGGAAAAGGCATGGGTTTCTGAACCCATGGTTCTCTTTCTTTACCATGTTTCCTAGCAACAAAATCTTTCTTATCATAACGTTGATTCTTTGATTGTGGGTTATCAAGATCAACATCAGGTTCAATTTCTATGTCATTATCATTACTAGGTTGAGCATCATTATGAACATTATCATTAACATCACCACTAGTTTCAGGTTCGTTACCAGATTGAGTTTCAGCATCAGAAATAGAAATATCATTTGGATTCTCAGATATTTCAACAATAGGATCACTAGAAGCATGCAAAGTCCTATCATTTTTCTTTTTCTTCTTTTTAGAAGAACTAGGTACATCTATATTATTTCTCTGAGAATCTTGCTCAATTCTGTTAGGGTGGCCTTCATGATACGAAGGTTCCTGAGTCATTCTACCAGTTCTAGTAGCCACTCTAACAGCATTATCATTATCTTTACCATTCAATTCATTGAGAAAATCATTTTGAGCTTTAAGTACTTGTTCTACTCGAGTGGTAACCATAGAAGCATGTTTACTAATAAGTTTAAGTTCACCTTTAACATTAGCCATATAATCACCCAAGTGTTCAAGCATATTTGAATTGTATTTCAATTGTCTACCAAAATAAGCATTAAAGTATTCTTGCTTAGCCATAAATTTATCAAACTCATCTAAACATGGGCTAGCAAATTTAGTAAATGGGATTTCAGCTTTATCATATCTATAGAGAGAATTTACCTTTACTACCTGTGTCGGGTTATCAAGACCATGAGTTTCTTCAATAGGTAATGGATTAAGATTATATGTTTCTTCAACAGGCGGTAAATTAAGACCATGCATTTCTTCAATAGGAGGTAAATTCTTAACATCTTCAGCTTTAATACCTTTTTCTTTCATAGATTTCTTTGCCTCTTGCATATCTTCACGACTGAGAAATAGAATACCCCTTTTCTTCGGAGTTGGTTTAGGAATAGGCTCAAGAATTGGCTCCGGAGGTGTCCAATTATTTTCATTTTTCAACATATTATTCAATAGAATTTCAGCATCATCCGGTGTTCTTTCCCTGAAAACAGAACCAACACAACTACCCAGGTAATCTCTGGAGGCATCGGTTAGTCCATTATAAAAGATATCAAGTATTTCATTTTTATTAAGAGGATGACCAGGCAAAACATTAAGTAATTGGAGAAGCCTCCCCCAAGCTTGTGGGAGACTCTCTTCTTCAATTTGCACAAAATTATATATATCCCTTAAAGCAGCTTGTTTCTTATGAGTAGGGAAATATTTAGCAGAGAAGTAATAAATCATATCCTGGGGACTACGCACACAACCAGGATCAAGAGAATTAAACCATATCTTAGCATCACCCTCCAATGAGAACGGAAATATTTTAAGGATATAAAAGTAGCGAGGTCTCTCATCTTTAGTGAACAGGGTAGCTATATCATTCAATTTAGTAAGATGTGCCACAACAGTTTCAGATTCATAACCATGAAAAGGATCAGATTCAACCAAAGTAATTATATTAGGATCAACAAAGAATTCATAATCCTTATCAGTAACAAAGATAGGTGAAGTAGCAAAAGCAGGGTCAGGTTTCATTCTAGCATTTAGAGATTGCTTACTCCATTTAGCTAATAACCTTTTGAGTTCATTTCTATTTTTGCAAGCTAGAATAGCTAAAGAAGCTTCTTGATCAAAAACATAACCCTTAGGAATAACAAGTGATTCTTCATCATCACTTTCATCAGTATCATCAGATTCAATATTTTCAATTTCTCTAGCTCTAGCAAGTTGTTCATCAAGAAAGTCACTAAGTGGCACAGTAGTATCAGGCATAGAGGTAGTTTCATCATAAGTATCATGCATAGCCGAAGTGACATCATCAATAACATGCGACATATCAGAACGAATAGCAGAAGCAGGTGTAGGTGTCGCAAGCTTACTCAAAACAGAAGGCGAATCAAGTGCAGAGCTAGATGGCAATTCCTTACCTCCCCTCGTAGTTGAGGGATAGATCTTGGTTTTTGGATCTCTCAAGTTCTTCATAATGATAAGCAGATATATATCCCAAGTGACTCAAAGAATAAAGCCATGCTCCCCGGCAACGGCGCCAGAAAATAGTCTTGATAACCCGCAAGTATAGGGGATCGCAACAGTTTTCGAGGGTAAAGTATTCAACCCAAATTTATTGATTCGACACAAGGGGAGCCAAAGAATACTCTCAAGTATTAGCAGCTGAGTTGTCAATTCAACCACACCTGGAAACTTAATATCTATAGCAAAGTGTTTAGTAGCAAAGTAATATGATAGTAGTGGTAACGGTAACAAAAGGTAATGGTAGTAAAAGCAATGTTTTTGGTATTTTGTAGTGATGATAGCAATAGCAACGGGAAAGTAAATAAGCAAAGAACAATATGTGGAAAGCTCGTAGGCAATGGATCAGTGATGGAGAATTATGCCGGATGCGGTTCATCATGTAATAGTCATAACCTAGGGTGACACAGAACTAGCTCCAGTTCATCAATATAATGCAGTCACGTATTCCGAATATAGTCATACGTGCTTATGGAAAAGAACTTGCATGGCATCTTTTGTCCTATCCTCCCGTGGCAGCGGGGTCCTTACGAAAACTAAGGGATTTTAAGGCCTCCTTTTAATAGAGAACCGGAACAAAGCATTAACACATAGTGAATACATGAACTCCTCAAAGTACGGTCATCACCGGTAAGTATCCCGATTATGTCACTTCGGGGTTAATGGATCATAACACATAATAGGTGACTATAGACTTGCAAGATAGGATCAAGAACACTCATATATTGATGAAAACATAATAGGTCCAGATCTGAAATCATGGCACTTGGGCCCTAGTGACAAGCATTAAGCATAGCAAAGTCATAGCAACATCAATCTCAGAACATAGTGGACACTAGGGATCAAACACTAACAAAACTAACTCGATTACATGATAGATCCCATCCAACCCATCACCGTCCAGCAAGCCTACGATGGAATTACTCACGCACGGCGGTGAGCATCATGAAATTGGTGATGGAGGATGGTTGATGATGACGATGGCGATGGATTCCCCTCTCCGGAGCCCCGAACGGACTCCAGATCAACCCTCCCGAGAGGTTTTAGGCTTGGCGACGGCTCCGTATCGTAAAACGCGATGATTTCTTCTCTCTGATTTTTTCTCCCTGAAACTCCATATATGGAGGTGGAGTTGGAGTCGGAGAGGCAACAGGGGGCCCACGAGGTAGGGGGGCGCGCCCTAGGGGGGCAGGCGCGCCCCCACCCTCGTGGAGAGGTGGTGGGCCCCCTGGACTTCATCTTTTGCAGGGATTTTTCTTATTTTTTAAAAAGTGGCTCCGTGAAGTTTCAGGTCATTCCGAGAACGTTTGCTCCTGCACATAAATAACACCATGGTAATTCTGCTGAAAACAACGTCAGTCCGGGTTAGTTCCATTCAAATCATGCAAGTTAGAGTCCAAAACAAGGGCAAAAGTGTTTGGAAAAGTAGATACGTTGGAGACGTATCAGGTAGCACACAAAGTGTTCCTCCGGTAATCGGGAGTTGCATAATCTCATTGTAGGATCGAAAGTATGTCTAGAGGGGGGGGGGCTGATTAGACTACTTGACCAAATAAAAACTTAACCTTTTCCCAATTTTAGTTCTTGGCAGATTTTAGCTATTGTAGGACAAGTCAAGCAATCATCACACAATTCAAGCAAGCATGCAAAGAGTATATTGGCAGCGGAAAGTAAAGCATGCAACTTGCAAGAATGTAAAGGGAAGGGTTTGGAGAATTCAAACGCAATTGGAGACACGGATGTTTTTCCCGTGGTTCGGATAGGTGGTGCTATCCTACATCCATGTTGATGGAGACTTCAACCCACGAAGGGTAACGGTTGCGCGAGTCCACGGAGGGATCCACCCACGAAGGGTAATGGTTGCGCGAGTCCACGGAGGGATTCACCCACGAAGGGTCCACGAAGAAGCAACCACCCACGAAGGGTCCATGAAGAAGCAACCTTGTCTATCCCACCATGGCCATTGCCCACGAAGGACTTGCCTCACTAGCGGTAGATCTTCACGAAGTAGGCGATCTCCTTGCCCTTACAACCTCCATGGTTCAAGTCCACAATCTTGTCGGAGGCTCCCAAGTAACACCTAGCCAATCTAGGAGACACCACTCTCCAAGAAGTAACAAATGGTGTGTTGATGATGAACTCCTTGCTCTTATGCTTCAAATGATAGTCTCCCCAACACTCAACTCTCTCTCATAGGATTTGGATTTTGTGGAAAGAAGATTTGAGTGGAAAGCAACTTGGGGAAGGCTAGAGATCAAGATTCATATGGTAGGAATGGAATATCTTGGTCTCAACACATGAGTAGGTGGTTCTCTCTCAGAACATATGAGTTGGAATTGTGTATGTGTTCTGATGGCTCTCTCCATGAATGAAGAGGCGGTGGAGGGGTATATATAGCCTCCACACAAAATCCAACCGTTACACACAGTTTTCCAATCTCGGTGGGACCGAATCAACAAACTCGGTCGGACCGAAAAGGTAAACCTAGTGACCGTTAGAGATTTTCGGTGGGACTGATATGCAACTCGGTAGGACCGATATGGTTAGGGTTTGGGCATAACGTAATCTCGGTGAGACCGATTACACAAACTCGGTGAGACCAAGTTTGGTAATAAGATAACCAGAGAGTTGGTCAGGTAAACTCGGTGGGACCGATTTTCTCTTTCAGTGAGACCGAAAAGTTACAAAAAGGAAACAAAGAGTTTACACTGCAATCTCGGTGGGACCGATTCGCTCTTTCGATGAGACCGAAAAGTTACGAAAGGGAAACAGAGAGTTTGCAATCCCATCTCGGTGAGACCGAGATCCCTATCGGTAGAACCGAATTGCTAGGGTTTGGCAGTGGCTTATGACAAGTGAAACTCGGTGGCGCCGGATAGAAAGAATCGGTAGGACCGAGTTTGGCTTAGGGTTTAGGTCATATGTGGATATGGGAAAGTAGTTGAGGGTTTTGGAGCATATCACTAAGCACATGAAGCAAGAGGCTCATTAAGCAACACCTCATCCCTCCTTGATAGTATTGGCTTTTCCTAAAGACTCAATGTGATCTTGGATCACTAAAATATAAAATGAAGAGTCTTGAGCTTTTGAGCTTGAGCCAATCCTTTGTCCTTCGCATTTTGAGGGTTCCACTTTCACATCCATGCCATGCCAATCATTGAGCTTTCCTGAAATAGTCATATTGGAATAGCATTAGCTCAATGAGCTATATGTTGTTATGAATTACCAAAACCACCTAGGGATAGTTGCACTTTCAATCTCCCCCTTTTTGGTAATTGATGACAACATATAGATCAAAGCTTTGACAAATGATAATAAGCATGAAATATATCGTCGCTTTGAGAAGTATGTGACAAGTAAGAGCTCCACATAAATTTGTGCATATTTAAAATTTGCTTTGGACTACAAATGCACAAAGAGTTAGAGTCATGGGTTACTCTTCCATGTCACATACATCTTGGTGGTGCGCTTAAAATGATAAGAATGAAATACATGCACTCATCACCAAGAATAGTGAATGATCACATAAGATAGATAAGATGATAATATTAAGCAAACATTTAGTGTAGCTTATGATCAAACACATGATCATCAATGTCTCACGAGCAAAGACATAGTATCTCACACAAAAGCAAACAAAGTTCAAAAAACCACAAAATAAAACAAGAGAGAATAAAAGCAACACTCTCTCTCGAAGCTTATGATCTATACATTTTCTCCCCCTTTGGCAACAAGTTACCAAAAAGTTCCTAGAAAATGCATAGTGCTAAGTCGACACTCAGGCTTGATCTTCCGGTGGTGGTGAAGTCCGGAGCACTCCAAGGATGAAGCCTTCTGTAGACGTGGTTGGAGTTGAGGCTGAAGTGGACGCTGGAGCTGGTGGAACTGAGGCTATAGCTGGTGCAGAAGTGGTGGCTCTGGTGTTAGCAACTGGCACTGCATATGATCTCTGAGCTCTTGGCGCTCTGGCAAATGCATTAGTTGTAGTCTTGCCTCTCCTCTCCTGCATGTCATCCTGAAGTTGTTCCACTGCAGACTGAATCTCTGTTACTTTGACATCCAAGTCATAGAACTTTTGTTCCATGATTCTCTCTAGGCTCTGCTGATTCTGAGTGAGGGTGGCCAGTCCTTGCTCAATCCTCAGTGTGGATGCAATCAAGTAACCAAGCTGCTCTTGTTTGGTTTTCAAGAAATACTCAGATGCCTCCTCTTGAGTTGGCATCTTGGCAGCTTTCTCCTTCCTTGCTTTCTCCTTCTTTGCTTGTGCTTGTGCAGATGATGGTTCATTCTCAGTCATGACCACTTGATTATCTTCAAAATCTGGACGGATGGGCAGGTGTTCCTTGTCCAGTAAGTATATGCCTGTGCCCATCTTTGAGTTGATGAGCTCCTGAATCTGTGGGGCATATCCACAACTCCTCTTCTGGTCTGCTGCAGTCCTCTTGATGGTCTCTACCATGAGGCTCATCACCTTGAACTTCTGTGGCACATCAAATATATGAAGCAAATTTATTGCATGGCCTCTGATCATCTTGTGATCTCCAGACTTGGGCAACAAGGTGTGCCTCAGTATCCAATTGATAGTTGGCAGCCCTGATAGAAGATAGTGCACTGAGCCAAATTTGAAAGTTTCAAGAGCCTCGTTTGGAATTTCCTTGTACATATTGGACATAGAGTTGTGGTCCATCTTCTTCTTGGCATAAATGTCCAAGTCATCTGCTTGCTCCTCTGGGGCATTAATGAGCTGTGCCCACTCAACAACTGTTGACTGATATCTGGTTCCTTCTGACATCCATACAATCCT
Organism: Triticum dicoccoides; assembly: GCF_002162155.2. Classification (NCBI taxonomy): domain Eukaryota; kingdom Viridiplantae; phylum Streptophyta; class Magnoliopsida; order Poales; family Poaceae; genus Triticum; species Triticum dicoccoides. Next base: position 91,084,450 of record NC_041390.1, read on the forward strand.
CCCATATGGATAAAAATGTGCTGTGGAGTAGAACTGCATGATAAGCTCCTCGTTCCACTTTGTGAGCTTCTGCCCAACAAAGTCTACTACTCCACAAGCATTGAAGCTGTCATACACTCCAGGGTAGTGTTCTTCATTGTCCTTGATGTATTGCCAGTCAGCCCATCTCATATCATAGACTATTGGCTTCTTATCAAGCAGCACTGTCTCATAGAAGTCCTGCTGTTCCTTGGTGTGAAATCTGTAATCCGCAGCAGTTCTTCTCCTTGAAGCATATGGGTCTGCTTCTCTCCACTTCCTCAGCCCTGAGTCTCTCCTGAGCTTCATATCCTCAGCCACAGGATGAGCATCTTTGTGGTCTGGGATCTTGGGCTTGAGTTTTCTGAGAACTTGCTCTTCATCATCTTCTTCAGCAGCTTCAGGCACTGGGGCGTTGTTCTTCTCAGCAGCTGGGATGCTTCTTGTATTCCTCTTTGGTGCTGTCTTGACCTTTGATGCAACCTTGGGTGCTTCCTTGGGCTTAGATGCAGTAGCCCCTGATTTGATAGCATCACCCATTAGCTTGGGTGCCTTAGGTGCTGGTGCAGCAACCTCTTCTTCTTCCTCTGTCTGGTCGCAGCTTTTGGCAAATTGCTTGGGGTACTTCTGCTGCCATCATCTGAAGAGCTGGAGGGACTAGTGCCCTCACTCATCTGCACTTGCTGCTCTGACAAGTTCTGGCTGTCACTCTGATCAGACATGATGCAAGCTCTGACTGCTGACCCTGTGAATAGGTTATAGATGAGATAGAGTGGATAAGCATCACAAAATGTAGAGATTTTTGCAAAAGAATAATTCAAAAACTTAGTTTTAGTTTCCCACTGAAAGCATCTCGGATCTACCGATTTCTAAACTTGGTGATACCGAAGCAGTTTTGGCACCTAAACTAGTGAACTCGGTCAGACCGAGTCACAGTTCGGTGGCACCGAGACTGCTAGGGTTTTACAGAGTTCCAAAATCGGTCACACTGACAAGTAATTCTCGGTCAGACCGAGTCTCACTTGTGCAATGGCATAAGCCAAATCGGTGGGACCGAGTTTTTCAACTCGGTGGGTCCGAGATGGTTTCGGCGGAAACCTAACCCTAAAATTTTCGAATTAAACCTAATCTACGAGTTCATTAACTGGATAGAAGTTTAACAAACATGGCAAGAATCATGATGATCACAATGTGCTAAGAATCGGATTGGGGAATAGCACAAAGATTGAGTCCATACCCTAGTTCGGCGGAGACTCGCTACAGCGGCAACGGCGGGGTTGAATTTCCGTTGACGGCGACGGAGACCAGCGACTGGAGGCGGCTGGCGGCGAGGAGACGATCCGGAGACCAAGTTGGCAGAGCAGGCTATCGCGCGGGCGAAGGGGTTCGGAGAAATTTCCAAATTTTTGCCCGTGACTATATATAGCCCGACCCTGTCGGTGTGACCGAGTGGAACAACTCGGTGGCACCGAGATGCAAAACTGTATACAGTTGTTGCAACTCGGTGTGACCGAATGGTTCAAATCGATTGCACCGAGATCGAAAACCTAGATCAACTTAATGATCTCGGTAGGACCGAAAGTGGGGTATCGGTCAGACCGAGAATCATAAAGAGGTTTTGGAAGTTTAAGTCTATGACGAATCGAGGACTCCAAGCGCTCCTCACACAGAGTGGTTCGAATCTGACTTGATCAAATTTTGTGATGTAGCATGAATAGAGTTTGAGACGAGAAAAGCATAGATATCTAGAGGAGGTTCTTAGGCATTCTTGTCCATCCACTTGGCAAAAGGAAATAAAACCAAACAATCAAAACACCAAGTGGATGTCCTCGAATGAGTAAAATATGCAACCAGCATGCTCACACAATAAGATGGCAAATGAAATATGTGACAAGGCATGCACAACCAATTCTAGCATCTATCAAGCAATTTGCGATGACAAGGTCATCTATATATGAGTATATTGACTTAGGAGTCAAGTGAGAACACTTGATCATAGGTCATACTCATCGTTTAAGCTCAAGTGGGGTTACCACTTTTACATAAAGCATTGTTGTGTTCACATCTTTAGAGTTGCTTTAGCTCAAGTCTTAGAGTAAAGCTCCCCCTAGATGTGATATCCCCCCTTAGAGGGATGAACTAACCCCGCGTTTGGTCGATGATGACTTCATGTAGATGTTGAAGATGTGGATGCTCAATGTTGATGTAGATCACTTGGAGCTATCCATTTGAGTGAATTGCACTTTCAATACCTACATGGGTTAGTCCCACAAGGAACAAACAAGGATATCCATAGACATAGAGTGATGCACACACAAGATGATGTCCATGAAAACTTTTAGGTTACCTTGTCCCTTGTCTTACCAACAAGAGGGTTTGTGACTCCTTGAACTAGTGCAAGATGTGGAAGTTGATTGCACTTGTTCTTGCCAAAATGATAAGAGTGAAGTATGTTGGCGGAGTCACCCTCAAGAACTCTCTAGTTCTTCTTCTTTTGGATCCACACCATCTTGATGGGAATCCTTGGAGTTGTAGTCATACTTGATGAAGTGGAACTTGAAGTAGTCTTGGGAATCCACTTGACTAAGGTCTTAGGAGCTTCTTCAAATGCATCAATTTCCTCTTGAAGCTTGTCCTTGCCTTTTTGCTTGTAGTCTTGTGGTGGAAGATCATCTTGAGCTTGTGTCCCCTTGAAAGAAGTATCATACTTCTCTTGTTGAGGAACAAACTTTGTCTTGGGGTATTGATCTTCTTCCCACTCAACTCCATTGGCATTGAATTTTCGTTCAAAACCAACACCTTGATTCTTCCGGTGCGTTCCTTGCTTGCACACAATTTCCTCGAATTGCTTACTCCCGGCAAGGCTTTTGTACACTCCTTTCTCTATAATTCCCTTCAATAAGCTATTTTATTGCTCAAGTGTAACTTGGCTAAGAGAATCATTAGTGGAATCAAGAGAACTACTAGAAGCAACAATATTGGATTTAGCATGATCATTGTTACTGCTAGAGGAAGAATCTTTCTTGTTCTTGTTACTAGACTTGACTTGAGGCATGTAAGTGGATAAGAGTAAACGCTTGGCAATGTAAGAAGAACTTTTCTTGCGGAGATCATCATTGATTGCTTTTAAGAACTCATGCTCTTGCTCAAGATTGAGCTTTTCAAAGCGTAATTTCTCATGAGCTCTTAAAAGTTCTCGATGATCTTCAAAGATAGTTTCATGAGCTAACTTAAGAGTGTTTAGTTCTTTAGTTAGAGCCTCAATCTTCTCCTTATCATTGTCATTCGTTTTATCTTGATTAGCATGATTAATTGACGTTTTATCATAGTATTCATCACTAGAGTTGTCAACAAGCAAATCATCACCTAACAAGTCATCTTCATCACTATTGAAATCAACATACCCGGGGTGTGTTACCTTAGGACCTTTGGCCATGAAGCATCTTCCAATTCCTTCATTTGGTGAGTCAAATATGTCGTAGGAGTTGGTTGACACAAGTGCTAGACCGGCAACACCTTCATCTTGAGTATCTTCGGAGTCGGAGTGATAACTTCTCTCGGAGTGGCTGTCGGAGTCGGAGCCGGATACCCATTCACCAACATGAGCTTGATGTCTTCGTTTTGTGTAGCTCCTTGATGATTTTTCCTTCCTTTCCGAATCCTTGCTTCTCCGTGAGTATCTCCGTTCATAACGATCATCTCTACTCCTTCTCTCTCTTGGTGGTGATTCTTTGCTTCTTCTTTTTGGAGAATCTTCTCTTCTCTTGTAGGGAGCCGTACACTCATTGGAATAGTGTCCGGGTCTTCCACAACTGTAGCAGTTTCGCTCTCGACTAGAAGATCTTTTGTCATTGTAGGACCTTGACTTGAAGCTTCTATTTTTGCTTCTACTCTTGTAGAACTTGTTGAAGGTCTTCACCATTAAGCTCAATTCTTCATTGAAGTTTTGTTTCTCACTTGATGATGTAGGGGCTTCACATGAGTCTTTGTAGGCACCACTTGATTTGTTGTGAAGTTCCTCTTTATCCTTAAGTGACATCTCATGAGCAACTATTCTTCCAATCACCTCCGTTGGCTTGAGATCTTTGTAATTGGGCACCATTTGGATCAATGTGCACACGGTATCATATTTTCCATCTAAGGCTCTTAGAATCTTCTTGATGATGAATCTATCGGTCATCTCTTCACTTCCTAAGACGGCAATCTCATTTGTGATGAGAGCAAGCCTAGAGTACATTTCAGCGACACCTTCACCATTCTTCATTTTGAACTTGTCAAGTTGACTTTGAAGCACATCCAACTTGGATTCCTTGACGGAGTCGGTACCTTCATGCATATCAATCAAAGTGTCCCAAATTTCCTTTGCATTCTCAAGACGGCTGATTTTGTTGAATTCTTCGGGGCACAATCCGTTGAAGAGAATATCACAAGCCTGAGCATTGTATTGCAACATCTTCAACTCATCCGCGGTAGCTTCACGGTTTGGTTCTTTCCCATCAAAGAAGTCACCTTGCAAACCAACACACACAATAGCCCAAACGGCGGGGTTATGTCCAAGAATATGCATTTTCATTTTATGCTTCCAACTAGCAAAATTAGTACCATCAAAGTAAGGACCTCTACGGTGATAATTTCCCTCGCTAGACGCCATACTCTCCTAGGTTGTGAAACCAAGGCTATGACCACCAAAAGCTATGGAGATCAAAGCAAATGGAGACCAAAGCTCTGATACCACTTGTAGGATCGAAAGTATGTCTAGAGGGGGGGGGGTGATTAGACTACTTGACCAAATAAAAACTTAACCTTTTCCCAATTTTAGTTCTTGGCAGATTTTAGCTATTGTAGGACAAGTCAAGCAATCATCACACAATTCAAGCAAGCATGCAAAGAGTATATTGGCAGCGGAAAGTAAAGCATGCAACTTGCAAGAATGTAAACGGAAGGGTTTGGAGAATTCAAATGCAATTGGAGACACGGATGTTTTTCCCGTGGTTCGGATAGGTGGTGCTATCCTACATCCACGTTGATGGAGACTTCAACCCACGAAGGGTAACAGTTGCGCGAGTCCACGGAGGGATCCACCCACGAAGGGTAATGGTTGCGCGAGTCCACGGAGGGCTCCACCCACGAAGGGTCCACGAAGAAGCAACCACCCACGAAGGGTCCACGAAGAAGCAACCTTGTCTATCCCACCATGGCCATCGCCCACGAAGGACTTGCCTCACTAGCGATAGATCTTCACGAAGTAGGCGATCTCCTTGCCCTTACAAACTCCTTGGTTCAACTCCACAATCTTGTCGGAGGCTCCCAAGTAACACCTAGCCAATCTAGGAGACACCACTCTCCAAGAAGTAACAAATGGTGTGTTGATGATGAACTCCTTGCTCTTGTGCTTCAAATGATAGTCTCCCCAACACTCAACTCTCTCTAATAGGATTTGGATTTTGTGGAAAGAAGATTTGAGTGGAAAGCAACTTGGGGAAGGCTAGAGATCAAGATTCATATGGTAGGAATGGAATATCTTGGTCTCAACACATGAGTAGGTGGTTCTCTCTCAGAACATATGAGTTGGAATTGTGTATGTGTTCTGATGGCTCTCTCCACGAATGAAGAGGCGGCGGAGGGGTATATATAGCCTCCACACAAAATCCAACCGTTACACACAGTTTTCCAATCTCGGTGGGACCGAATCAACAAACTCGGTCGGACCGAAAAGGTAAACCTAGTGACCGTTAGAGATTTTCGGTGGGACTGACATGCAACTCGGTAGGACCGATATGGTTAGGGTTTGGGCATAACGTAATCTCGGTGAGACCGATTACACAAACTCGGTGAGACCGAGTTTGGTAATAAGATAACCAGAGAGTTGGTCAGGTAAACTCGGTGGGACCGATTTGCTCTTTCGGTGAGACCGAAAAGTTACAAAAAGGAAACAAAGAGTTTACACTACAATCTCGGTGGGATCGATTCGCTCTTTCGGTGAGACCGAAAAGTTACGAAAGGGAAATAGAGAGTTTTCAATCCCATCTCGGTGAGACCGAGATCCCTATCGGTAGAACCGAATTTCTAGGGTTTGGCAGTGGCTTATGACAAGTGAAACTCGGTGGCGCCGGATAGAAAGAATCGGTAGGACCGAGTTTGGCTTAGGGTTTAGGTCATATGTGGATATGGGAAAGTAGTTGAGGGTTTTGGAGCATATCACTAAGCACATGAAGCAAGAGGCTCATTAAGCAACACCTCATCCCTCCTTGATAGTACTGGCTTTTCCTAAAGACTCAATGTGATCTTGGATCACTAAAATATAAAATGAAGAGTCTTGAGCTTTTGAGCTTGAGCCAATCCTTTGTCCTTAGCATTTTGAGGGTTCCACTTTCACATCCATGCCATGCCAATCATTGAGCTTTCCTGAAATAGTCATCTTGGAATAGCATTAGCTCAATGAGCTATATGTTGTTATGAATTACCAAAACCACCTAGGGATAGTTGCACTTTCACTCATAGTCATAGGAACATGTATAAGTCATGAAGAAAGCAATAGCAGTAAACTAAAATGATCAAGTGCTAAGCTAACAAAATGGGTCAAGTCAATCACATCATTCTACTAATGATGTGATCCCGTCAATCAAATGACAACTCATGTCTATGGCTAGGAAACTCAACCATCTTTGATCAACGAGCTAGTCAAGTAGAGGCATACTAGTGACACTATGTTTGAATATGTATTCACACATGTATTATGTTTCCGGTTAATACAATTCTAGCATGAATAATAAACATTTATCATGATATGAGGGAATAAATAATAAATTTATTATTGCCTCTAGGGCATATTTCCTTCATTTACATGGTATCAGATATCGATCCACCTTTCCTTCCCTCGCCATGACAAACTCCGGCGGCCCGCTGCCGCCTCCTCCCCTTCCTTCTTCTGGCAAATTGTCCAATGATGACCCACAAGTATAGGGGATCTATCGTAGCCTTTTTGATAAGTAAGAGTGTCGAACCCAATGAGGAGCAGAAGGAAATGATAAGCGGTTTTTAGCAAGGTATTTTCTGCAAGCACAGAAATTATCGGTAACAGATAGTTTTGTGATAAGGTAATTGGTAACGGGTAACAAATTGTAAAAGTAAATAAGGTGCAGCCCTCCCGAGGACACATGGGAATTATCGTCAAGCTAGTTTTCATCATGTTCATATGATTCTCGTTCGGTACTTTGGTAATTTGATATGTGGGTGGACCGGTGCTTGGGTACTTCCCTTACTTGGACAAGCATCCCACTTATGATTAACCCCTATTGCAAGCATCCGCAACTACAACAGAAGTATTAAGTTAAACCTAACCATAGCATGAAACATATGGATCCAAATCAGCCCCTTACGAAGCAACTCATAAACTAGGGTTTAAGCTTCTATCACTCTAGCAACCCATCATCTACTTATTACTTCCCAATGCCTCCCTCTAGGCCCAAACAATGGTGAAGTGTCATGCAGTCAACGTTCACATGACACCACTAGATGGATGACAACATACATCACATCAAAATATCGAACGAATACCAAATGCACATGAATACTTATAGCAAGACTTCTCCCATGTCCTCAGGAACAAACGTAGCTACTCACAAAGCATATTCATGTTCATAATCAGAGGGTACTAATATGCATAATGGATCTGAACATATGATCTTCCACCAAGTAAACCAACTAGCATCAACTACAAGGAGTAATCAACACTACTAGCAACCCACAGGTACCAATCTGAGGTTTGGATACAAAGATTGGATACAAGAGATGAACTAGGGTTTGAGATGAGATGGTGTTGGTGAAGATGCTGATGGAGATTGACCCCCTCCCAATGAGAGGATCGTTGGTGATGACGATGGTGATGATTTCCCCCTCCCGGAGGGAAGTTTCCCCGGCAGAATAGCTCCGCCAGAGCCCTAGATTGGTTCCGCCAAGGTTCCGCCTCGTGGCGGCGGAGTTTCATCCCGTGAGCTTGCTTATGATTTTTTTGCTGGACGAAAGACTCCATATAGACAAAGATGGGCATCGGAGGGCCACCAGAGGGTCCACAAGGCAGGGGGCACACCTAGGGGGGTAGGGCGCGCCCCCACCCTCGTGGACGGTGGGTGGCCCCCTCTAGTACTTCTTTTGCCCAATATTTGTTATATATTATGAAAATAATTCCCGTGGAGTTTCAGGACTTTTGGAGATGTGCAAAATATGTCTCTAATATTTGCTCCTTTTCCAGCCCAGAATTCCAGCTGCCGGCATTCCCCCTCTTCATGTAAACCTTGTAAAATAAGAGAGAAAAGGTATACATATTGTGACATAATGTGTAATAACAACCCATAATGTAATAGATATCGATATAAAAGCATGATGCAAAATGGACGTATCAACTCCCCCAAGCTTAGAACTCGCTTGTCCTCAAGCGAAAGCCGAAATCGAAAAATAGGTCCACATGTTTAGAGATAGAGGTGTCGATAAAATAAAAATACGGACATGAGGGCATCATGATCATTCTTAGAACAACACATACACACACACACACACTCACACACACACATATTGTCATATGATCTCTTATGCTAAAGTAACAATTCATTCACATACTCAAGTATGAATCAAAAACTTCATTGAAAACCAACAAACTATAATCCCAGTCATTGAATCAATTGCAATTTATCATAACATAGGAAAGAGTCAATATAAGAGCTTCTCAGCAAGTCCACATACTCAACCATCATTTAGTCTTTCACAATTGCTAACACTCACGCGATATTTTTTTGGTTATGAAGTTTTAATCGGACACAAAGAAAGATAGGGGCTTATAGTTTTGCCTCCCAACTTTTTACCTCAAGGGTAATGTCAACAATAATAGTTCATGAAAACCCACATCCAATTAGCAATATATATCTGGATCTTTCCAACACATTGTGCTTGCCAAAGGATAACATGTAAAAAGGAAAGGTGAAGATCACCATGACTCTTATATAAAGTAATAGACAAGCAATAAAAGATAAGCCCTTCGCAGAGGGAAGCAGAGGTTGTCATGTGCTTTTATGGCTGGATGCACAAAATCTTAATGTGAAAGAACGTCACTTTATATTGCCACTTATGATATGGACCTTTATTATGCAGTCTGTCGCTTTTATTTCTTCCACATCACAAGATCGTATAAAGCTTATTTTCTCCACACTAATAAATCATACATATTTAGAGAGCAATTTTTATTGCTTGCAACGATGACAACTTACTTGAAGGATCTTACTCAATCCATAGGTAGATATAGTGGACTCTCATGGCAAAACTAGGTTTAAGGATATTTGGAAGCACAAGTAGTATCTCTACTTGGTGCACAGAATTTGGCTAGAATAAGGGGGAAAGGCAAGCTCAACATGTTGGATGATCTATGCAAATATAATTTATCTCAGATGCAAGAAAACATAACCCATTACATTGTCTTCCTTGTCCAACATCAAATCTTTAGCATATCATACGTTACTGAGTGCTCACAATCATAAAAGATGTCCAAGATAGTATATTTATATGTGAAAACCTCTCTTTGTTTATTACTTCCTATTAATTGCAACGATGACCAAAACTGTGTTTGTCAACTCTCAACAACTTTTATTCATCACACTCTTTATATGTGAAGTCATTACTCTCCATAAGATCCATATGATCTCTTTATTTCTTTTTATTTCTCCTCTTTTATTCTATTCCTTCAAGATCATAGCAAAATAATCAAGCCCTTGACTCAACACTAATATTTATTATATATGGCTCACGGACTCGATTACATAGAAGGATCATAAAGCAAAACTCAAAACTAGATCATACTAAAACTTTATTCTACTAGATCAAGATATAACCAAATGGATCGAACTAAGAAAAACGGTAAAGATAAAAGTGTGATGGTGATACGATACCGGGGCACTCCCCCAAGCTTGGCAGTTGCCAAGGGGAGTGCCCATACCCATGTGTTTATGTTTCCTTCCCCGGGGGTGGTGATGATGGAGTTGTTGATGGCGTGTGCTTCTTCCTTAATTTGCGCTTGAGGATAGAATTTTGCTCCCTTAGGTCCTCGATCTCCCGCTCAAGGCTTAATACCTTTTTGCATAGTTCTTGTTTGTTCTCCTGCAAGAGATGAAAAGGGATACACTCAATCTTAGGTTTCTTTGCTCTATTGGGGAGGCTTGACTTTTTGAACTCCACATGCATGTCCCCAGGTTGAGGTAATGGGACTTCATCTTCATCTGAGCGCGTCTCCTCCTTTCCCCTAGGCTCATAGTATTCTTCTTCCTCTGTGGTCCAACCACAATGCTCCACGTCCCCATAGACCTTATTATCTGCAAGGTAATCAACCACATAGCTTTATCCCTCCGAATCTTGAGAAGACATATTGCTCTAATCTGCAGCAGAAACAACTGGAAACAAAGATAGAGGATATTTGCGTGATACGGTGGTCAAAACCTTTGGGATATTATATAATTAATTTTTACCGACCAAAAGAAGTATCGTGCAAGAAAACAAAGTCCGGAGGGCACACAGGGTGCCCACGAGGCAGGCGGCACGCCCTCCACCCTCGTGGAAGCCTCGTGTCCTTTCCGGACTACTTCTTAATTTCCTATTTTCTTAAATATTGCAAAACGGAGAAATATTGCCATTAGAACTATTTTGGAGTCGGTTTACTTACCTTACCACGTACCTATTCCTTTTCGGAATCTAAAACATTCTGGAAAGTGTCCCTTATGTATTCCTCCGGGGTTACAATTTCAATAACATTAGTTTCAACATTTATGGGATTACCTGAGATATAATGTTTGATTCTTTGACCGTTCACCACCCTCAGATTTGTGCCTTCGAAGTTGTTGATTTTTATGGCACCGAAACAATAGACCTCCTCGATGACGTAAGGACCTTCCCATTTAGAGAGGAGTTTTCCTGCAAAAAATCTTAAACAAGAGTTGTATAACAATACATAATCACCTACATTAAACTCACGCTTTTGTATCCTTTTATCATGCCATATTTTGACTTTTTCTTTAAACAGTTTGGCATTCTCATAGGCCTGGGTTCTCCATTCATCAGGTGAGCTAATGTCAAAAAGCCTCTTCTCACTGGAAAGTTTGAAGTCATAGTTGAGCTCTTTAATGGCCCAATATGCCTTATGTTATAGTTCAAGAGGTAAGTGACATGCCTTTCCATAAACCATCTTATACGGAGATATACCCATAGGATTCTTATATAAAGTTCTATAAGCCCATACTGCATCATCAAGTTTCTTGGACCAATTCTTTCTAGATCTATTAACAGTCTTTTGCAAAATTAATTTAAGCTCTCTATCACTCAGTTCTACTTGACCACTAGACTGTATGTGATAAGGAGATGCAATTCTATGATTAACATCATACTTAGCAAGCATTTTACAGAAAGCACCATGAATAAAATGTGAACCACCATCATTCATTAGGTATCTAGGGACTCTAAACCTCGGAAAATAACTTCTTTAAGCATCTTAATAGAGGTGTCATGATCAGCACTACTAGTTGGAATAGCTTCTACCCACTTAGTAACGTAATCAACAGCAATTAAAATATGTGTATACCCATTAGAGGAAGGAAACAGTCCCATATAATCAAAGCCCCAAACATCAAATGGTTCAATAACAAGTGAATAATTCATAGGCATTTCTTGACGTCTACTAATATTACCAATTCTTTGACATTCATCACAAGATAAAACCAACTTACGGGCATCCTTGAAGAGAGTAGGCCAATAAAAACCAGATTGCAATACCTTATGTGCAGTTCTGTCTCCAGCATGATGTCCTCCATAAGCCTCAGAGTGACACTTGCATAGGATCTGTTCCTGTTCATGCTCAGGTACACAACGTCTAATAACACCATCTGTCGGGGATATACCCTGTGGTGTAACCCGGTTGGATGTATGACCCGGATGGAACTTGGCGATCACTGATGACCCGCCCGGATCTCTCCACTCACCGATGACCCGGGCAAGCTGTTGGAAATATGCCCTAGAGGCAATAATAAAAGTATTATTATTATATTTCCTTGTTCATGATAATTGTCTTTTATTCATGCTATAACTGTATTATCCGGAAATCGTAATACACGTGTGAATACATAGACCACAATATGTCCCTAGTGAGCCTCTAGTTGACTAGCTCGTTGTGATCAACAGATAGTCATGGTTTCCTGGCTATGGACATTGGATGTCATTGATAACGGGATCACATCATTAGGAGAATGATGTGATGGACAAGACCCAATCCTAAGACTAGCACAAAAGATCGTGTAGTTCATTTGCTAGAGCTTTGCCAATGTCAAGTATCTCTTCCTTCGACCATGAGAGCGTGTAACTCCTGGATACCGTAGGAGTGCTTTGGGTGTATCAAACGTCACAACGTAACTGGGTGACTATAAATGTGCACTACAGGTATCTCCGAAAGTATCTATTGTTTTATGCGGATCGAGACTGGGATTTGTCACTCCGTGTAAACGGAGAGGTATCTCTGGGCCCACTCGGTAGGACATCATCATATGCGCAATGTGACCAAGGAGTTGATCACGGGATGATGTGTTACGGAACGAGTAAAGTGACTTGCCGGTAACGAGATTGAACAAGGTATTGGATACCGACGATCGAATCTCGGGCAAGTAACATACCGATAGACAAAGGGAATTGAATACGGGATTGATTAAGTCCTTGACATCATGGTTCATCCGATGAGATCATCGTGGAACATGTGGGAGCCATCATGGGTATCCAGATCCCGCTGTTGGTTATTGACCGGAGAACGTCTCGGTCATGTCTACATGTCTCCCGAACCCGTAGGGTCTACACACTTAAGGTTCGATGACGCTAGGGTTATAAAGAAAGTTTGTATGTGGTTACCGAATGTTGTTCGGAGTCCCGGATGAGATCCCGGACGTCACGAGGAGTTCCGGAATGGTCCGGAGGTAAAGATTTATATATGGGAAGTCCTATTTTGGCCACCGGAAAATGTTCGGGATTTTTCGGTATTGTACCGGGAAGGTTCTAGAAGGTTCCGGAGTGGGGCCCACCTGCATGGGGGGACCCACATGGACGTGGGTAGTGGGGGCAAGGCCCCACACCCCTGGTCAAGGCGCACCAAGATCCCCCCTTAGAAGGAATAAGATCATATCCCGAAGGGATAAGATCAAGATCCCTAAAAAGGGGGGATAACAATCGGCGGGGAAGGAAATAATGAGATTTCTTTCCTCCCACCTTGGCCAACGCCCCAATGGACTTGGAGGGCAAGAAACCAGCCCCTCCACCCCTATATATAGTGGGGAGGTGCATGGGAGCTATACACGAAGTTCTGGCGCAGCCCTCCCCCTCTCACAAGTACTCCTCCTCTCCCGCGGTGCTTGGCGAAGCCCTGCAGGATTGCCACGCTCCTCCACCACCACCACGCTGTTGTGCTGCTGCTGGATGGAGTCTTCCTCAACCTCTCCCTCTCTCCTTGCTGGATCAAGGCTTGGGAGACGTCACCGGACTGTATGTGTGTTGAACGCGGAGGTGCCGTGCATTCGGCACTTGATCATCGGTGATTTGAATCACGACGAGTACGACTCCATCAACCCCGTTCACTTGAATGCTTCTGCTTAGCGATCTACAAGGGTATGTAGATGCACTCTCCTTCCCCTCGTTGTTAGTCTCTCCATAGATAGATCTTGGTGACACGTAGGAAAATTTTGAATTTCTGCTACGTTCCCCAACAGTGGCATCATGAGCTAGGTCTATTGCGTAGATTCTTTGCACGAGTAGAACACAAAGTAGTTGTGGGCGTTGATGTTGTTCAATATGCTTACCGTTACTAGTCCAATCTTGTTTCGACGGTATTGTGGGATGAAGCGGCCCGGACCGACCTTACACGTACTCTTACGTGAGACAGGTTCCACCGATTGACATGCACTTGGTGCATAAGGTGGCTAGCGGGTGCCAGTCTCTCCCACTTTAGTCGGAACAGATTCGATGAAAAGGGTCCTTATGAAGGGTAAATAGCAATTGGCATATCACGTTGTGGTCTTGCGTAGGTAAGAAACGTTCTTGCTAGAAACCCATAGCAGCCACGTAAAACATGCAGCAACAATTAGAGGACGTCTAACTTGTTTTTGCAGGGTATGCTATGTGATGTGATATGGCCAAGAAGAATGTGATGAATGATATGTGATGTATGAGATTGATCATGTTCTTGTAATAGGATTCACGACTTGCATGTCGATGAGTATGACAACCGGCAGGAGCCATAGGAGTTGTCTTTATTTATTGTATGACCTGCGTGTCATTGAAGAACGCCATGTAAACTACTTTACTTTATTGCTAAACGCGTTAGTCATAGAAGTAGAAGTAGTCGTTGGCGTGACAACTTCATGAAGACACGATGATGGAGATCATGATGATGGAGATCATGGTGTCGTGCCGGTGACGATGATGATCATGGAGCCCCGAAGATGAAGATCAAAAGGAGCAAAATGATATTGGCCATATCATGTCACTATTTGATTGCATGTGATGTTATCATGTTTATGCATCTTGTTTGCTTAGGACGACGGTAGTAAATAAGATGATCCCTTACAAAATTTCAAGAAGTGTTCTCCCCTAACTGTGCACCGTTGCTACAGTTCGTCGCTTCTAAGCACCACGTGATGATCGGGTGTGATGGATTCTTACGTTCACATACAACGGGTGTAAGACAGTTTTACACAGCCAAAACACTTAGGGTTAACTTGACGAGCCTAGCATGTGCAGACATGGCCTCGGAACACGGAGACCGAAAGGTCGAGCATGAGTCGTATGGTAGATACGATCAACATGAAGATGTTCACCGATGATGACTAGTCCGTCTCACGTGATGATCGGACACGGCCTAGTTGACTCGGATCATGTGATCACTTAGATGACCAGAGGGATGTCTATCTAAGTGGGAGTTCATAAGATGAACTTAATTATCCTGAACATAGTCAAAAGACCTTTTGCAAATTATGTCGTAAGCTCGCGCTTTAGTTCCACTGTTTAGATATGTTCCTAGAGAAAATATAGTTGAAAGTTGATAGTAGCGATTATGCGATCAGTAGAAAGCTTATGTCCTTAATGCACCGCTCAGTGTGCTGAACCCCAACGTCGTTTGTCGATGTTGCGAACATCGTACATACACGTTTTGATAACTACGTGATAGTTCAATTAAATGGTTTAAGTAGAGGCACCAAAGACGTTTTCGAAACGTCGCGGAACATATGAGATGTTTCGAGGGCTGAAATTGGGATTTCAGGCTCGTGCCCACGTCAAGAGGTATAAGACCTCCGACGATTTTCTTAGCCTGCAAACTAAGGGAGAAAAGCTCAATCGTTGAGCTTGTGCTCAGATTGTCTGAGCACAACAATCACTTGAATCGAGTGGGAGTTGATCCTCCAGATGAGATAGTGATGTTTCCCCAAAGTCATTGCCACCAAGCTGCTAGAGCTTCGTGATTAACTATAACATATCAGGGATAGATATGATGATCCTTGAAATATTCATGATGTTTGACACCGCGAAAGTAGAAATCAAGAAGGAGCATCAATTGTTGATGGTTGGTGAAACCACTAGTTTCAAGAAGGGCAAGGGAACAAAGGGATACTTCATGAAACGGCAATTCAGCTGCTGCTCTAGTGAAGAAGCCCAAGGTTGAACCCAAACCCGAGACTAAGTGCTTCTGTAATAAGGGGAACAACCACTGGAGCAGCATTACCCTAGATACTTGGTAGATGAGAAGGCTGGCCAGGTCGATAGAAGTATATTGGATATACATTATGTTAATGTGTACTTTACTAGTACTCCTAGTAGCACCAGGGTATTGGATACCGGTTCGGTTGCTAAGTGTTAGTAACTCGAAATAAAAGCTACGGAATAAACGGAGACTAGCTAAAGGTGAGCTGACGATATATGTTGGAAGTGTTTCCAAGGTTGATATGATCAAGCATCGCACGCTCCCTCTACCACCGAGATTGGTGTTTGCGTTGAGCATAGACATGATTGGATTATGTCTATCGCAATACGGTTATTCATTTAAGGAGAATAATGGTTACTCTATTTTTGAATAATACCTTCAATGGTCTTGCACCTAAAGGAATGGTTTATTGAATCTCGGTCGTAGTGATACACATTTTCATGCCAAAAGATATAAGATAGTAATGATAGTACCACTTACTTGTGGCACTGCCATGTAAGTCATAATGGTATAAAACGCATGAAGAAGCTCCATGTTGATGGATCTTTGGACGCACTCGTTTTTGAAAAGTTTGAGACATGCGAACCATGTCTATTGGTGTATATGCATGAAGAAACTCCATGCAAATGGATCGTTCGGACTCACTTGATTTTGAATCACTTGAGATATGCAAATCATACCACATGGGCAAGATGACTGAAAAGCCTCATTTTCAGTAAGATGGAACAAGATAGCAACTTGTTGGAAGTAACACATTTTGATGTGTGCAGTCGAATGAGTGCTGAGGCATGCAGTGAATATCATTATGTTCTTACTTCACAGATGATTCGAGTAAATGTTGAGTATATTTACTTGATGAAACACAAGTCTGAATTATTGAATGGTTCAAGTAATTTCAGAGTGAAGTAGCAGATCATTGTGACAAGAGGATAAAATGTCTATGATATGATCATAAAGATGAATATCTGAGTTACGAGTTTTGGCACACAATTAAGACATTGTGGAAATTGTTTCGCAATTAATACCGCCTGGAACACCATAATGTGATGGTGTGTCCGAACATCATAGTTGCACCCTATTGGATATGGTGCGTACCATGATGTCTCTTATCGAATTACCACTATCGTTCATGGGTTAGGCATTAGAGACAACCACATTCACTTTAAATAGGACACCACGTAATTCCGATGAGATGACACCGTATGAATTATGGTTTAGAGAAACCTAAGTTGTCGTTTCTTAAAAGTTTGGGGCTGCGACGCTTATATGAAAAAGTTTCAGGTTGATAAGCTCGAACCCAAAGCGGATAAAATGCATCTTCATAGGAAACCCAAAACAGTTGGGTATACCTCCTAATTCAGATCCGAAAGCAATATGGATTGTTTCTAGAATCGGGTCCTTTCTCGAGGAAAAGTTTCTCTCGAAAGAATTGAGTGGGAGGATGGTGGAGACTTGATGAGGTTATTGAACCGTCTCTTCAACTAGTGTGTGACAGGGCACAGGGAGTTGTTCCTGTGGCACCTACACCAATTGAAGTGGAAGCTTATGATATTGATCATGAAACTTTGGATCAAGTCACTCCCAAACCTCGTAGGATGACAAGGATGCGTACTACTTCAGAGTGGTACGTAATCCTATCTTGAAGGTCATGTTGCTAGACAACAATGAACCTACGAGCTATGGAGAAGCGATGGTGGGTCCAGATTCCGATAAATGGCTTGAGGCCATAAAATCCGAGAGAGGATCCATGTATGAAAACAAAGTGTAGACTTTGGCAGAACGGCTCGATGGTCGTAAGGCTAATGAGTACAGATGGATTTCAAAAGGAAGACGGACAATGATGGTAAATGTCACCATTAAGAAAGCTCGACTTGTCGTTAAGATGTTTTCCGACAAGTTCAAGGAGTTGACTACAATGAGATTTTCTCACTCGTAGTGATGCTAAGAGTCTGTTGGAATTATATTAGCGATTACTGCATTATTTATGAAATCTTGCAGATAGGATGTCAAAACATTGTTTCCTCGACGATTTTAATGAAGAAAGGTTGTATGTGATACAACCGGAAGGTTTTGTCAATCTCGAAAGATGCTAATAAGTATGCAAAGCTCCAGCAATCCTTCTAAGGACTGGAGTGAGCATCTCGGAGTTGGAATGTATGCTTTGATGATGATCAAAAATTTTGGGTTTGTACAAAGTTTATGAGAAACTTGTATTTCCAAAGAAGTGAGTGGGAGCACTATAGAATTTCTGATGAGTATATGTTGTTGACATATTGTTGATCAGAAATGACGTAGAATTTCTGGAAAGCATATAGGGTTATTTTGAAAGTGTTTTTCAATGGAAAGCCTGGATTAAGCTACTTGAACATTGAGCATCAAGATCTATAAGGATAGATCAAAATGCTTAATAATACTTTCAAATGAGCACATACCTTGACATGATCTTGAAGGTGTTCAAGATGGACCAGTCAAAGAAGGAGTTCTTGCCTGAGTTGTAAGGTACGAAGTTAGGACTTAAAGCTCGACCACGGCAGCAAAGAGAGAAAGGACGAAGGTCGTCCCCTATACTTTAGACGTAGGCTCTACAGTATGCCATGCTGAGTACCGCACCTGAAGTGTGCCTTGCCATGAGTCAATCAAGGGGTACAAGAGTGATCCAAGAATGGATCACAGGACAGCGGTGAAAGTTATCCTTAGAAATTAGTGGACTAAGGAATTTTTCTCGATTATGGAGGTGGTAAAAGAGTTCGTCGTAAAGGGTTACGTCGATGCAAGCTTGACACCTATCCGGATAGCTCTGAGTAGAGATACCGGATACATATAATGGAGCAACAATTTAGAATAGCTCCAAGTAGAACAGTTATTTGGATTAGCTCCAAATAGAGCGTGGTAGCTACATCTAGGAGATGACATAGAGATTTGTCAAACACACACGGATCTGAAAGGTTCGGACCCGTTGACTAAAACCTCTCTCATAAGCAACATGATCAAACCTAAAACTCATTGAGTATTAATCACATAGTGATGTGAACTAGACTACTGATTCTAGTAAACTCTTGGGTGTTAGTCACATGGCGATGTGACCTGTGAGTGTTAATCACATGGCGATGTGAACTAGATTATTGACTCTAGTGCAAGTGGGAGACTGTTGGAAATATGCCCTAGAGGCAATAATAAAAGTATTATTATTATATTTCCTTGTTCATGATAATTGTCTTTTATTCATGCTATAACTGTATTATCCGGAAATCGTAATACACGTGTGAATACATAGACCACAATATGTCCCTAGTGAGCCTCTAGTTGACTAGCTCGTTGTGATCAACAGATAGTCATGGTTTCCTGGCTATGGACATTGGATGTCGTTGATAACGGGATCACATCATTAGGAGAATGATGTGATGGACAAGACCCAATCCTAAGACTAGCACAAAAGATTGTGTAGTTCATTTGCTAGAGCTTTGCCAATGTCAAGTATCTCTTCCTTCGACCATGAGAGCGTGTAACTCCTGGATACCGTAGGAGTGCTTTGGGTGTATCAAACGTCACAATGTAACTAGGTGACTATAAAGGTGCACTACAGGTATCTCCGAAAGTATCTATTGTTTTATGAGGATCGAGACTGGGATTTGTCACTCCGTGTAAACGGAGAGGTATCTCTGGGCCCACTCGGTAGGACATCATCATATGCGCAATGTGACCAAGGAGTTGATCACGGGATGATGTGTTACGGAACGAGTAAAGTGACTTGCCGGTAACGAGATTGAACAAGGTATTGGATACCGACGATCGAATCTCGGGCAAGTAACATACCGATAGACAAAGGGAATTGAATACGGGATTGATTAAGTCCTTGACATCGTGGTTCATCCGATGAGATCATCGTGGAACATGTGGGAGCCATCATGGGTATCCAGATCCCGCTGTTGGTTATTGACCGGAGAACGTCTCAGTCATGTCTACATGTCTCCCGAACCCGTAGGGTCTACACACTTAAGGTTCGATGACGCTAGGGTTATAAAGGAAGTTTGTATGTGGTTACCGAATGTTGTTCGGAGTCCCGGATGAGACCCCGGACGTCACGAGGAGTTCCGGAATGGTCCGGAGGTAAAGATTTATATATGGGAAGTCCTATTTTGGCCACCGGAAAATGTTCAGGATTTTTCGGTATTGTACCGGGAAGGTTCTAGAAGGTTCCGGAGTGGGGCCCACCTGCATGGGGGGACCCACATGGACGTGGGTAGTGGGGGAAAGGCCCCACACCCCTGGTCAAGGCGCACCAAGATCCCCCCTTAGAAGGAATAAGATCATATCCCGAAGGGATAAGATCAAGATCCCTAAAAAGGGGGGATAACAATCGGTGGGGAAGGAAATAATGAGATTTCTTTCCTCCCACCTTGGCCAACGCCCCAATGGACTTGGAGGGCAAGAAACCAGCCCCTCCACCCCTATATATAGTGGGGAGGTGCATGGGAGCTATACACGAAGTTCTGGCGCAGCCCTCCCCCTCTCACAAGTACTCCTCCTCTCCCGCGGTGCTTGGCGAAGCCCTGCAGGATTGCCACGCTCCTCCACCACCACCACGCCGTTGTGCTGCTGCTGGATGGAGTCTTCCTCAACCTCTCCCTCTCTCCTTGCTGGATCAAGGCTTGGGAGACGTCACCGGACTGTATGTGTGTTGAACGCGGAGGTGCCGTGCGTTCGGCACTTGATCATCGGTGATTTGAATCACGACGAGTACGACTCCATCAACCCCGTTCACTTGAATGCTTCCGCTTAGCGATCTACAAGGGTATGTAGATGCACTCTCCTTCCTCTCGTTGCTAGTCTCTCCATAGATAGATCTTGGTGACACGTAGGAAAATTTTGAATTTCTGCTACGTTCCCCAACACAAGCCAGGTGACTCATTGGTGACCCGGCAGGCGGGTCAGAGGAGTGACAAGACCCAGTAGGCGGTTCAAGGAAGGCCGGCTCGTGTTATGGTGGGTCGGCTTAAGAGGAAAGCATAAGGAATATTCCCTTACAAAGGAAGCAAGACTAGTACTCCACTTGTAATAGAGTAATCCTAACCCTAATAGGACTAGGCATGTATGCCACCCCTTCAACATATATAAGGAGGGGCAGGGCTCTCCAAGAGGAACATGTTCCACAAGTTTCACAAGTTAGGTTTAGACAGACAAGTCAACAGCTCTCGAGATAGAGCACCCTTGTAATCGTGATTATCATCATCAATATCAATGAAGCAGGATGTAGGTTTTTACCTCCACCGTCAGGGGCTGAACCTGGATAAAACCTCGCGTCTCTCGTCCCGCTCAACCCCTCTCAAGCTATCACATAGATGCGTTGGCCTCACGACTAAGTCCTTTCAACAAGGACATCTGCCGTGACAATTCCATGATAGTTGGCGCCTACCGTGGGGCATGCGCACGGTGGTGTTAAAGTTCTTGGAGGACACTCTTTCAGGGATCGAGGGATACACAATTCGCCGGATGAAGAAGAATTGGAAAATTCATTGTTTTTTTAAACAGATCGGCGGACAGAATCTACTATGCGTGGAAGTCGCTCAAGGCTGCGGCGTCTTCGCTATTCCGCCGAGCACCGCCACCGGTCGCTGAGACCGATTGGGTTTTCCGCTGCGGCGATCATACTGCAGCACTACACCGAGGCCGGTTCGAACTTGTACTGCGCCGCTGTCAAATCTAAGCCGCCGTGTCTGATCCACCGGGTTGCTTTGGCTGCTCTACGTACAGCTGTCCAAGTCCGAGGTGATCAAAGACAGCTAAACACGCGTCAAGAGCATCATCTGTTGGTAGAATGGTAACCGAAGCTGTGCTTCAGCCCCGTGGAAGTTTCCGGATCGATCTAGCACACACACAGGAATCAAGGGTCCAAGTGTTGATCAAACACAAAAAATGAAGCTTGATGGATTCCCTAGCTCTTGCACCTCAAGAGACATCAACTAGTACATCCATTGTACACTTATAAAATTCAAGGAAGGATTTAATAGCCAGCTCACACGCAGACCCCAAGATGGGTTAAAAATCAAAGTCTAGTGGGTTTTCTACAACGGTCCGGCCATGCTGTTGCCTGGAACGAGCGGCTAACCACCGCTGGACGTCTTGCCGCTCCTGTTACTCTGTCGTCCAAGGAAGGTTATGGAAAAATTGTGCATCGGCCACACGTGTAACAGTCAGAGTTATTGCCAAAGGATATGCGTGATCCGTCGAGTTATTCACGCAAAAAAAGGGAGGCCACGAGCCCACGACCTGGCAGACACGGATCGGGGATGGTCAAAACACCAATGACCAGGACGAGCACAGGGACGGGGGGATCGACTCGCACTCTGCAGGCCTCACCGCCCCGCCTCCGCCACTGGGTTCCACCCACGCCGGTGCGCCTTCGAGCCACCTGCCTCCGCCTGCGAGCCGTGCCAACGTGCCCAGCCACCTCCCATGGCCGACCTCGAGCTCCGCGGCCGTCGCCCTTGCCGCGCCCCCACTCCGCTGTGGTCAGGCCACTGCTGGCCTGCGCCAGCTGCCCTTGAGCCGCCGTGCCCGAGCCACGGATGCTTGCCCTTCTGCTCATGTGCAGCCATGCTCCTCCCTGTTATCTTCACTGTCGCCATGGCCCTGGTACTGCTGGGTTCCGAGCCGCCGTGCTCTACTTCGTACACTACCTTGTGTCGCTGCTGTCGTTTCAAATCGCCAGTCAGCTCTGTTGAGCCGCCCAGCTCGGGCCCTGCCGTGACCTACCTCGCCTGCTGCGAGCTATCTTCGTTGCCTCGGGCCGCCGTTGCGGGCTCACCGGTGCGCTGCCGTTCCTCACGGCCATGGCTCCACCTCTGCCTGTACGACTCGGAGGAGGATCGGGCTGCAGGGACTCGGACTCTGACGCCGATGCGGTCTCTGCCTCTGCTGCAGCTGCGTTTGTGCCTCGACCTGCCCGGTTCGCCCGCGCCGTCGACTCGCCAGTGCGCGTTGGCTGCTGTACTCCAACACCGGCTCGCCGCGGCCCCCGGCTCATCTCAGCCTCCGTACGTCTTCGCTGACACGCCATCGGCTACCATGGAACCACGCTGAGTTGCCTTCGCTCACTGGCCTGCCATGCTGTTGGGCCATTCTAAGCCGCCATCAACCGCGAGCCGCCCTGCCGCTCTGAGCCGCCCTGCCACTCTGAGCCGCCGTTACAAGTTCCGCCTTTATTACTGCGACCCGCCGTCTTTTTTAACGAGCTGCCCTGGTCCCGCCTCGCAAGCGCTTCTCCGTCCCTGCTTTGACCCGGACGGCTTCAAGCCTCCTCGGCCGCAGAGCCGGTCATACCTGCGAGTTGTCTTGCCGAGCCGCTACTGCAACCACGTTGTGATGCCTTCGTTGGTTGGGTCAGATGCTTGTTCTCTGAATGTTTTGTGAAATTGCTATACCGTGGCTTCAGAAAAGTACAGGATGGAGCGTATAAATTGGACCCACGTCAAAGTACTGCTGCAAGTACTACATCAGTACAAAAGGCAGTACGGAGTACTATCATTACTACGGGCAAAGATTCTACAAACAGATCATCTGTCATTTAAGAGAAATCAGGTGATATGCATCTAAGTCTATTTTATTAGCACATATTGTTGTTTGTCAAAAAACAATTACTTTGATCCGTATATATTGATATGCAGGATAGTTATTTATTATAAATGTGGTTTATGCCATGGGTGTGGAGTATGGGCTGACAATATTTATGCCATGTGGTTTATGCCATGATTGATTTCAGCTTCATCATGGTGATCATCAACTCTGCGGTGATAATTACTGACCTGACGCATCAGGTGAAGTCCATTCAGCATATTTTTATATATTATATATTCCTTTATTTAAAAGAGCAATTACTCCGGTTTGCAAGTTGTCCCATGCAGGATTCAAACCGGTCTATATCACGGTTAATTATGAAGAATCTCAAGCCAACTCCTCAAGTCGCCTTGAGACTCGGGAGCTACGATGACATGACTCAGTAAATAATTGCCAGTTTAAAGCAGATTCAAGAACTCCGGGTCATTGGAGGGAAAAATAACCCGGCCCCGGAGACTACTGCTATATTGATGAGAATTTAAAGGCCGTTAGAAAATTTCCGGTCCAAAATGAAGAATGCTGGTTTAAAATTCGGCTCAAGGTAAACCTGTCTCCCACAAATCTTTGAAGCTCTCAATATCAGGTTTGAAATTCCGGTTTAAAAAGAATTCATCTCTCACAAGTTTGAGTTTTCAGGAAAAATTACAGGGACCAAAGAGAGTTTGTTGCACAACACAACTCAAACATAGGCACCCGGCGAGCATAGCTCAGAAATATATCACTTGGGGGCTTCCGGCTTATTGAGCTAAGCTATGATTACCCTTTGATCTGGCTCATAGCCACAGTTACAGGTCATTTGGGGGCTTCCTGTTCAAACATAGGTCGTATTCGAACCAAAGAGAACATAGCTGTCGGTACCCTCTTGATCGGCACAATGCCAAACTCACTAGAGGGCTTCTTGATCGTATTCGAATCATAGCTTAAACCCTTTTGGGTCCGACTTGGATCATATTTGAATCAGGGTCGTTAAAAACCGATCAAGGTCATTTAGGGGCTTCCTATTCAAACATAGGTCGTATTCGAACCAAAGAGAACATAGCTGACGGTACCCTCTTGATCGGCGCAACGCCAAAGCCACCGAGGGCTACATGATCGTATTCGAATCCTAGCTTAACCCCTTTGGTCCGGTTTACTAATCGTATTTGAATCAGAAGCCTCAAATTCTTCTTTCTATTTTGCTTAAGTTTTTTGAAAACAGTCTTTTGGGTTTGTCTTGAGACTTTTTGTTCATATCTGAAGCATATATGTGGTTTCGATTAACTCGGCTTGACTTTGGGTGATAAGTCGTCATATATGACAATCATAAACATTTGGAAGTTTTTGGCTTCTAAAGATTGGGTTATCACCCTTACTGCACAGGTATCCTAAACCGGCAATATGATTCAATATCATAGGAATTGGTTTTTCAAACCGGATTATATTATTCAAATCTTTAATAGCCAACATGTCTGGATTTTTATTATGGTTATCAGTAACCAATATTACGATTGAGGTTTTCAAAGTTGCTTTAGCGCAATGGACATCATTTTATCAATGGATATAATTTATTCTACAATGGAAGGAATAGTCCCGAGTCGCTGCAGGCTTACGACCCGACACTTGGGGGCTAGATTATTCAAGTTGAGATTACATCAAATATGCGAGTCCCATGTCACTGCCAGCATGTACCATGGCACTTGGGGGCTAATGCAAAGTCATTTTTTACTGGCCTTATTATTGAAGACCCGACTCATCACATCATAATGAGCCGGCCCTTGGGTGCTACCAATTGCTCCTGTCAAAAATTCAAGATACACAAGCCTCAGTCCATTATATTGAAGGATCAACTTCTCAGTTGATAAAGCACAAGGCTCTTAATCTTGTGGACGTGGGTTCAAGCCCCATGATGGGGGTTACATCATATGATATTATTGTCAATGAAGTATATATAAAGTCCCAGCTCAGTATTATCTTATTAAGCCAGCCCGTGGGGCTACACGTTGCTGCTCAAAATCTACATGATCATATCTACAAATTCCCTGCTCATTGTTGCATAATGACCCGGCCCTTGGGGGCTACACTTGTTGAAATTTTTATGAGCATCAGGCAATTACAAGTCCCAGGTTGCTGCAAGCATGACAACCCGGCACTTGGGGGCTACGCATATGGAGTATTCAGTATTTACTAGTGACTGAGATGAACAACATGGATTTCTTCAAAGTGGCAATATTTATATTGAAGCAAGTCTTAAAGCCATCACTTTGTTCTGCTCAAGACTTGGGGGCTACATGTAATATGGATATAAGGGAGAAAAAATCTTCAAATTCTCAGTTT
Organism: Triticum dicoccoides; assembly: GCF_002162155.2. NCBI lineage: Eukaryota > Viridiplantae > Streptophyta > Magnoliopsida > Poales > Poaceae > Triticum > Triticum dicoccoides. The sequence continues at coordinate 91,110,158 of NC_041390.1, forward strand.
TGAGTAAAAAATCATGAGCCGGCGTTGGCAACAATCATAACCCGGAATTATCAGTTTTTATAACCCGGTGATTTTGGAAGTCATAGCTCAGCAAGATCTACAAGCCGACTGAATATCAGTTGAATATTTCAGAACCAATATTTTTGTCAAGTCAGAGCATTAAAGGCCGAATCAAATGGATTATTTATTCATTTACAACATTTCTTCTACAAGCAAGTTGATTATGAAGCCGGCCTATTGACCCGGATTTTCTAGAAGGAGGAAATGACAAGGACTTAAGGATGATCAGGTGCCGCCTTACAAGAATATTTAACCCGGATCACAACCTGTCAATTTTCTCTTGTTTTTATATTGCAGATCAGTTTAACATGGATAAATCCAAATTAAACTGGGGGCTAATGTCGGGGATATACCCCGTGGTGTAACCCGGCTGGATGTATGACCCGGATGGAACTTGGCGATTCACTGATGACTCGCCCGGATCTCTCCACTCACTGATGACCCGGCCAAGCCAGGTGACTCATTGGTGACCCGGCAGGCGGGTCAGAGGAGCGACAAGACCCAGTAGACGGTTCAAGGATGGCCGGTGTAACGCCCCGGACACACCCGCCGGTGGTCGTTACTCCTGGCGGGATCTAGACTGGCCCCACAGATCAATACTAGTCTTTTCTGCGCACTTTGTCCTCACTCGTGCGCACCCGGGAGCAACTTCCTAGTCGGTCATCCATCCTGAAATTACTCCAAGCTGAGCACGCTTAACTTTGGAGTTCTGTCTGAATGGGCTTCCAAAAAATAAGGAATTCTTTATTGATATGATTAGTCTATCATCCATATTAAGCTATGCTATCACATACACCCCCACTCAGAGGAACCGGCGTCCTCGTCGGGCCACAGGAACGTTCCCTCTTGGCACATACGTCTGTGCATCCAGTCCGGTACATGTGCCATGCCGGGTGCCACGATGGGTCACAAATATCATGAACAACATGACCGTGCACCTGTCCGCAAACATCCGTGTAACCGCGAGGGTCGGCTCTGATACCAACTTGTAACGCCCCAGACACACCCGCTGGTGGTCATTACTCCTGGCGGGATCTAGACTGGCCCCATAGATCAATACTAGTCTTTTCTGTGCACTTTGTCCTCACTCGTGCACACCCGACACTTTGTCCTCACTCGTGCGCACCCGGGAGCAACTTCCCGGTCAGTCACCCATCCTGAAATTACTCCAAGCTGAGCACGCTTAACTTGGAGTTCTGTCCGAATGGGCTTCTAGAAAAGAAGTAATTCCTTATTGATATGAGTAGTCGATCATCCCTATTAAGCCAGGCTATCACAGCCGGCTCGTGTTATGGGGGCCGGCTTAAGAGGAAAGCATAAGGAATATTCCCTTACAAAGGAAGCAAGACTAGGACTCCACTTGTAATAGAGTAATCCTAACCCTAATAGGACTAGTCATGTAGGCCGCCCCTTCAACATATATAAGGAGGGGCAGGGCTCCTCAAGAGGGACGGGTTCCACAAGTTTCACAAGTTAGGTTTAGACAGACAAGTCAACAGCTCTCAAGATAGGGCACCCTTGTAATCGTGATCATCATCATCAATATCAATGAAGCAGGATGTAGGCTTTTACCTCCACCGTGAGGGGCCGAACCTGGGTAAAACCTCGCGTCTCTCGTCCTGCTCAACCCCTCTCAAGCTACCACATAGATGCGTTGGCCTCACGACTTAGTCCTTTCAACAAGGACATCTGCCGTGACAATTCCACGACACCATCTACTCCTTCTTTATAAAGGTGTGGGTCATCCCAAAAGTAATGTCTTAAATCATAGAAGAACTTTTTATTTTGCTGGTATGTGAAACTAGGTGGTATAAATTTAGCAACAATATAATTAGCATAATCAGCATACCATGGAGCAGTACGAGAAGCATTTATGACAGCTAATTGTTCATCGGGAAAGCTATCATCAATAGGTAGTGGGTCATCAAGAACATTTTCTAACCTAGACAAGTTGTCTGCAACGGGGTTCTCAGCTCCCTTTCTATCAATAATATGCAAATCAAATTCTTGTAGCAAAAGAACCCACCTAATAAGTCTAGGTTTAGCATCTTTCTTTTCCAGAAGATATTTAATAACAACATGATCAGTGTGAATAGTTACTTTAGAATCAACAATATAAGGTCTGAACTTATCACAAGCAAATACAACTGCTAAAAATTCTTTTTCAGTAGTGGCATAATTTCTTTGGGCACTGTCTAGAGTTTTACTATCATATTGAATAATGTTTAATTTCTTATCAACTCTTTGTCCTAGAACAGCCCCTACAACATAATCACTAGCATCATACATAATTTCAAATGGTAAATTCCTATCAGGAGGCTGAACAATAGGTGCAGAAATCAAAGCTTTCTTAAGTATTTCAAATGCTTCTACACAATCATCATCAAGGGCAAAAGGGACATTTTTTGTAAGAGATTAGTTAGAGGCCGAGAAATTTTAGAGAAGTCCTTGATGAACCTCCTATAAAAACCGGCATGACGAAGGAAACTTCTTATACCTTTTATGTCCTTAGGACACGACATCTTTTCAATAGCATCAACTTTAGCTTTATTAACTTCAATACCTCTTTCAAAAAATTTATGACCCAAGACAATACCTTCATTAACCATTAAGTGGTACTTCTCCCAATTCAAGACAAGATTAGTTTCTTCACATCTCTGCAAAACTCGATCAAGGTTGCTTAAGCAATCATCAAAAGAAGTTCCGTAAACGGAGAAATCATCCATGAAAACCTCAACAATCCTTTCACAAAAGTCAAAGAATATAGCAGTCATACATCTTTGAAAGGTAGAAGGTGCATTACATAAACCAAAAGGCATACGTCTATAAGCAAAGGTACCGAAAGGGCAAGTAAAAGCTGTCTTTTCTTGATCCTCTTTTTACACATGTATTTGAGAGAAACTAGAATAACCATCTAGAAAGCAAAAATGTGTATGCTTGGATAATCTTTCTAGCATTTAATCAATAAAAGGTAAAGGGTAATGATCCTTTTTAGTAGCTTTATTTAATTTATGGAAATCAATTACCATTCTATAAACTGTAACAATTCTTTGTGGGATCAATGCATCTTTATCATTAGGAACAATAGTAATACCTCCCTTCTTAGGGACACAATGGATAGGACTTACCCACTGACTATCAGTAACGGGATAAATTATACCTGCCTCCAGAAGCTTTAGTATTTCTTTTCTTACCACTTGTTTCATCTTAGGATTTAACCGTCATTGGTGATCAACAACCGGTTTCACGTCTTTCTCCAATTTTATTTTGTGCTGGCATAGAGTGGGACTAATGCCCTTAAGATCATCAAGAGTATATCCAATAGCAGCACGATGCTTCTTCAGAGTTTTCAATAATTCCTTTTCTTCATGCTCTGAAAGGTTAGCACTAATGATAACACGATATATCTCTTTCTCATCAAGATAAGCATATTTAAGAGTATTAGGTAAAGGTTTAAGCTCAAACACGGGATCACCCTTAGGTGGAGGAGGATCCCCTAGGATTTCAACAGGCAAGTTGTGTTTCAAAGTAGGTCCCCATTTAAAGAATACTTCACCTATTTCCCTTCTTTCATTCATAAACATACCATTTTCATGGTCTAGCAAATATTGTTCTAAAGGATCACTAGGAGGCACGGCAATAGAAGCAAGACCAATAATTTCATTTTTACTAGGCAATTCTTTATCATGGGGTTGTCTACGAAATTTGGCAAAATTAAACTCATGAGACATATCCCCTAAACCAACAGAAACAATATCCTTATTGCAGTCTATCTTAGCATTAACAGTATTCAAGAAGGGTCTACCAAATATAATGGGACAAAAGTAATCTTGTGGGGAACCAAGAACAAGAAAATCAGCAGGATATTTAACTTTCCCACATAAGACTTCAACATCTCTAACAATCCCAACTGGTGAAATAGTATCTCTATTGGCAAGCTTAATTGTAACATCTATATCTTCTATCTCAGCAGGTGCAATATCATGCATAATTTCTTTATATAAGGAATGAGTATTGCACTTGCACTAGCACCCATATCACATAAGCCATGATAGCAATGATCTCCTATTTTAACAAAAATAACAGGCATGCCTATGCTACCTCTTTTAGCACTGCGTTGGTTTTCCCCGAAGAGGAAGGGATGATGCAGCAAAGTAGCGTAAGTATTTCCCTCGGTTTTTGAGAACCAAGGTATCAATCCAGTAGGAGGCTACGCGCGAGTCCCTCGTACCTGCACAAAACAAACAAATCCCCGTAACCAACGCAAATAGGGGTTGTCAATCCCTATAGGGCCACTTACGAGAGTGAGATATGATAGATATGATAAGATAATATTTTTGGTATTTTTATGATAAAGATGCAAAGTAAATAGCAAAGTAAATAACTAAGTAGTAGGAGATTGATATGATAAAGATAGACCCGGGGGCCATAGGTTTCACTAGTGGCTTCTCTCGAGAGCATAAGTATTCTACGGTGGGTGAAAAAATTACTGTTGAGCAATTGACAGAATTGAGCATAGTTATGAGAATATCTAGGTATGATCATGTATATAGGCATCACGTCCGAGACAAGTAGACCGACTCCTGCTTGCATCTACTACTATTACTCCACTCATCCACCGCTATCTAGCATGCATCTAGAGTATTAAGTTAAAAGCAGAGTAACACCTTAAGCAAGATGACATGATGTAGAGGGATAGACTCATGCAATATGAAGAAAACCCCATCTTGTTATCCTCGATGGCAACAATACAATACGTGCCTTGCTGCCCTTACTGTCACCGGGAAAGGACACCGCAAGATTGAACCCAAAGCTAAGCACTTCTCCCATTGCAAGAAAGATCAATCTAGTAGGCCAAACCAAACTGATAATTCGAAGAGACTTGCAAAGATAACCAATCATACATAAAAGAATTCAGAGAAGATTCAAATATTATTCATAGATAGACTTGATCATAAACCCACAATTCATCGGTCTCAACAAACACACCGCAAAAAGAAGATTACATCAAATAGATCTCCACAAGAGAGGGGGAGAACATTGTATTGAGATCCAAAAGAGAGAAGAAGCCATCTAGCTACTAACTATGGACCCGTAGGTCTGAAGTAAACTACTCACACTTCATCGAAGAGGCTATGGTGTTGATGTAGAAGCCCTCCGTGATTGATGCCCCCTCCGGCGGAGCTCCGAAATAGGCCCCAAGATGGGATCTCGTGGATACAGAAAGTTGCAGCGGTGGAATTAGGGTTTTGGCTCCTGTTCTGATCGTTTGGGGGTACGTGGATATATATAGGAGGAAGAAGTACATTGGTGGAGCAACAGGGGCCCCACGAGGGTGGAGGGCGC
>NC_041390.1:91115806-91123603 GCF_002162155.2 Triticum dicoccoides
GGCGCGCCCCGTACCTCGTGGGCTCCTGTTACGTGGCTTGTCGTAGGGTCCAAGTCTCCTGAGTTGTATTCGGTGAGAAAATCATGTTCCCGAAGGTTTCATTCCGTTTGGACTCCGTTTGATATTCCTTTTCTTCGAAACCCTAAAACAGGCAAAAACAACAATTCTGGGCTGGGCCTCCGGTTAATAGGTTAGTCCCAAAAATAATATAAAAGTAGATAATAAAGCCCAATAATGTCCAAAACAGTAGATAATATAGCATGGAGCAATCAAAAATTATTGATACATTGGAGACGTATCAAGCATCCCCAAGCTTAATTCCTGCTCGTCCTTGAGTAGGTAAATGATAAAAACAGAATTTTTGATGCGGAGTGCTACTTGGCATAATTTTAATGTAATTCTTCTTAATTGTGGTATGAATATTCAGATCCGAAAGATTCAAGACAAAAGTTCATATTGACATAAAAATGATAATACTTCAAGCATACTAACTAAGCAATTATGTCTTCTCAAAATAACATGGCCAAAGAAAGTTTATCCCTACAAAATCATATGGTTTAGTCATGTTTCATTTTCGTCACACAAGAATGCTATCATCATACACAACCCCGATGACAAGCCAAGCAATTGTTTCATACTTTAGTAATCTCAAACCTATAAACTTTCACGCAATATATGAGCGTGAGCCATGGACATAGCACTATAGGTGGAACAGAATATAATGAGGGGGGTTATGTGGAGAAGACAAAAAAGGAGAAAGTCTCACATCAATGAGGCTAATCAATTGGATATGGAGATTCCCACCGATTGATGTTAATGCAAGGAGTAGGGATTGCCATGCAACGGATGCACTAGAGCTATAAATGTATGAAATCTCAACAAAAGAAACTAGTGGGTGTGCATCCAACTTGCTTGCTCACGAAAACCTAGGGCACTTGAGGAGGCCCATCGTTGGAATATACAAGCCAAGTTCTATAATGAAAAATTCCCACTAGTATATGAAAGTGACAAAACAAGAGACTCTCTATCATGAATAGGAACCCGTGGTGTTGCCTCTGGATGAACAGGACCCCGGTCGATCAAGCCGGTTAGGGCTGGATGAACAGGACCCCGTGGAGGGCAGGATGAACAGTAGATGGTGGATGGCTGGATGAACAGTAGCCCGTGGAGGGGTGGTTGAACAGGAGCCCGTGGAGAGGGTTGGTTGAACAGTAGCCGGTGGAGTAGCCCGCGGTGGAGGCTGGATGAACAAGAGCCCGTGGATGAACAGTCACAGGTGGAGGCTGGAGGAGGTCGAGGGTGGATGAACAGTAGCCCGTGGAGGCTGGAGGGGGTCGACGGTGGAGATGAACAGTATCCCATTGTAGGATTGAAAGCATGTCTAGAGGGGGGGGTGATTAGACTACTTGACCAAATAAAAACTTAACCTTTTCCCAATTTTAGTTCTTGGCAGATTTTAGCTATTGTAGGACAAGTCAAGCAATCATCACACAATTCAAGCAAGCATGCAAAGAGTATATTGGCAGCGGAAAGTAAAGCATGCAACTTGCAAGAATGTAAAGGGAAGGGTTTGGAGAATTCAAACGCAATTGGAGACACAGATGTTTTTCCCGTGGTTCGGATAGGTGGTGCTATCCTACATCCACGTTGATGGAGACTTCAACCCACGAAGGGTAACGGTTGCGCGAGTCCACGGAGGGCTCCACCCACGAAGGGTAACGGTTGCGCGAGTCCACGGAGGGCTCCACCCACGAAGGGTAATGGTTGCGCGAGTCCACGGAGGGCTCCACCCACGAGGGGTCCACGAAGAAGCAACCACCCACAAAGGGTCCACGAAGAAGCAACCACCCACAAAGGGTCCACGAAGTAGCAACCTTGTCTATCCCACCATGGCCATCACCCACGAAGGACTTGCCTCACTAGCGGTAGATCTTCACGAAGTAGGCGATCTCCTTGCCCTTACAAACTCCTTGGTTCAACTCCACAATCTTGTCGGAGGCTCCCAAGTAACACCTAGCCAATCTAGGAGACACCACTCTCCAAGAAGTAACAAATGGTGTGTAGGTAATGAACTCCTTGCTCTTGTGCTTCAAATGATAGTCTCCCCAACACTCGACTCTCTCTCATAGGATTTGGATCTGGTGGAAAGAAGATTTGAGTGGAAAGCAACTTGGGGAAGGCTAAAGATCAAGATTCATATGGTAGGAATGGAATATCTTGGTCTCAACACATGAGTAGGTGGTTCTCTCTCAGAACATATGAGTTGGAATTGTGTATGTGTTCTGATGGCTCTCTCCACGAATGAAGAGGAGGTGGAGGGGTATATATAGCCTCCACACAAAATCCAACCGTTACACACAGTTTTCCAATCTCGGTGGGACCGAATCAAAAAACTCGGTCGGACCGAAAAGGTAAACCTAGTGACCGTTAGAGATTTTCGGTGGGACTGACATGCAACTTGGTAGGACCGATATGGTTAGGGTTTGGGCATAACGTAATCTCGGTGAGACCGATTACACAAACTCGGTGGGACCGATTCTGGTAATAAGCTAACCAGAGAGTTGGTCAGGCAAACTCGGTGGGACCGATTTGCTCTTTCGGTGAGACCGAAAAGTTACAAAAAGGAAACACTGAATTTACATTGCAATCTCGGTGGGACCGATTCACTCTTTTGGTGAGACTGAAAAATTACGAAAGGGAAACAGAGAGTTTGCAATCCCATCTCGGTGAGACCGAGATCCCCATCGGTAGAACCGAATTGCTAGGGTTTGGCAGTGGCTTATGACAAATGAAACTCGGTGGCGCTGGATAGAAAGAGTCGGTAGGACCGAGTTTGGCTTAGGGTTTAGGTCATATGTGGATATGGGAAAGTAGTTGAGGGTTTTGGAGCATATCACTAAGCACATGAAGCAAGAGGCTCATTAAGCAACACCTCAGCCCTCCTTGATAGTATTGGCTTTTCCTAAAGACTCAATGTGATCTTGGATCACTAAAATATAAAATGAGGAGTCTTGAGCTTTTGAGCTTGAGCCAATCCTTTGTCCTTAGCATTTTGAGGGTTTCACTTTCACATCCATGCCATGCCAATCATTGAGCTTTCCTGAAATAATCATCTTGGAATAGCATTAGCTCAATGAGCTATATGTTGTTATGAATTACCAAAACCACCTAGGGATAGTTGCACTTTCACCCGTGGAGTCCCATTTTGCGGTACGCCACACCCCTCCCGATGAACAGGACCCCCGTTTCGACCGTGGCGCTCCAACACAAGTCCGCTTCCTCCGTTTTGCGGTACGCCACACCCCTCACCATCAACAGGACCCCCATTTCGACCGTAGGAGGTCCGTTTCCTCCGTTTTGCGGTACGCCAGACCCCTCCCGATGAACAGGATCCCGTTTTGAACGTGGCCGGTCGAACACAAGGCCGTTTCCTCCATTCTGGAGTACGCCAGGCCTCGTTTCCATCGGCTATTTCGTCCAAGCCCTCCCGATGAACACGACGACGCATTCCGTTCTGACCCAGCCGGTTGGCTCCCCATGAACACGACGACGATGTTGTTTCTCCGTTCCGACCCAGCCATGTACACAAGCCCTGGCCGTATGTACGCGCGAGTAGGCGTTCGAGACCCCGCCCGTATGTACGTACGTGTCCGTATTTACTTTCTTGCACCCTGGCCGCTGTAAGTACGTGTACATGCTACGTGCGCGCCTCTAGTACGACACGTGCGCGCCTCTACATTGATCAGTATGTACGTACACGTTCCCGACCAGAATGACAACGCTACGTACACTTCGACCAGGGGCGTCCCGACTGTCAGGCACTTCCTTGCGTGCGAAGATGTAGCTGGTGGGTCCCAACAGTCAGGGGGGCGAATCATTTTTTTGTTTTTGCCCAAACGCACTTCCTTGCATGCGAAGATGTAGCTGGTGGGTCCTAGCAGTCAGGGGGAAACGTTTTTTTTCATGAAATACGGTGGCCCGTCCGGTGGGTCCCCGCTGTTAGGTGGAGGAATAATTATTTTGCGCGTAATAAGGAGGCACTTCCTTGCTGCGGACATGGACCCAGCTGTCAGTCTCTCCACGTACAGTCCACATCCGATGGAAGCCGTTCCTTAATCACGTTGACCACGCCGCGCCGAGAGCACCAGGGCGGTGGACGACGGCGAGGCCTAGGAAGGGGACAACGCGCTGCCGGGGAAGACATGGCAGTGGATGCCCACGCGTAGAGGAGTACAGGGGTTCATTGGTTCGCTGCAGTGTGAGGCTGTCGTCGCCGCAGAATAACAGGGGGTGTGGGTGAGTAGAGGGATGGCCTGGCCATCGATGGGAATAGTAGGGGTGGTGAGGCCTCTGGGGCAGCACAGCCGGCCACGGGAGGCAGGAGCATGCGGCACGACCAACGCTGCTTTGGGCGGCTGGAGCAACAAGACCAGAGGTTGAAGAAGCACTACGGCCGTTGGATGGACATCGTACGGTCACTCGAGCTAGAATCATTCATATTGACTAAGTTGATAAAGCACTCCGTCCCCGTCAACTTAGTAGGCCCACAAGTCAGCCTCCCACCAAGGTGGGTCCCAACTAGCAGGAGGAGTATTCATTTTTTTTGTGCGTAATAAGGAGGCACCTCCGGTGGGTCCGAGCTGACAGTGGGGAAAACATTTTTTCGCGAAATACGTTGGCCCGTCCGGTGGGTCCTAGCAGTCAGGGGGGGAACGTTTTTTCACCAAATACTGTGGCCCATCCGGTGGGTCCCCGCTGTTAGGTGGAGGAATAATTATTTTCCGCGTAATAAGGAGGCACTTCCTTGCGGCTGCCGTGGACCTAGCTGTCAGCCTCTCCACGTATAGTACTCTTCCGATGGAAGTCATTCCTTGACCACATTGACCACGCCGCGCCGAGAGCACCAGGGTGATGGACGATGGCGAGGCCTAGGAAGGGGACGATGCGGAGCCGGGGAAGATGCGACAGTGGATGTCCGCATGGAGAGGAGTACGAGGGTTCACTGGTTCGGCTGCGTTGTGAGGCTGCCGTCGCCGCAGAATAACAGGGGGTGTGGGTGAGTGGAGGGATGCCCTGGCCAGCGGTGGGAGTAGTAGGGGGCGGTGAGGCCTGCGCGGCAGCACAGCCGGCCACGGGAGGCAGGAGCAGGCGGCACGACCGGCGCTGCTTTGGGCGGCTGGAGCAAGAAGACCAGAGGTTGAGGGAGCACGACGGCCGTTGGATGGACATCGTACGATCAGTGCAGCTAGAACCGTTTATATTGACTAAGTTGACAAAGCCCTTGGTACCCGTCAACTTAGTAGGCCCACAGGTCAGCTTCTGAAATGGTGCGCCCCAGATGTCAGGGGGAGGAATCATTTTTTGGGCGGGTGAAGCTAGAATATCCGAGATTGAAGAAGAAGCACGACATCCGTTGGATGGACATCCAATGGCCACTGCTGCTAGAAGCATGTGTTGACTATAAGTTGACAAAGCCTTGCATACGCGTCAACTCTTTTTTTTTGGGGACACGTCAACTTAGTAAGACCACAAGTATGTGGCAGAGAACTTATAGCCCATCTGAGATTTGTAAGAATGTGCAACCAATTTTTGAATTCTAATGGAATTTACTGCAGCCCATTTACAGATTGTTAAAAGTACAACCAATTTCAACCAACCATTCAAAACAGAATTCAATAAAATTTCCCACATTTTGATGGGATCCAAAATATTTTTATCCCAAAATTTCTAGTTAGATTAAATACAATTTCAATATAAATTTATATTACGTAAAAATCCAACAAAACATTGCGCTCACAAAAATTAATGAAATTAAAATTTTCAATATCCAAAAATAATATTTTATAAAGTAATTACGTGTTTGGTGCATTTTTTATAGTTACTGTCCAGTTTTTATAATTGCATCACATTTATTTTTTCTTAAAGCCCATTTTCTTGTTAAGCCCAATGCATCCCTCCTAGGAAAGATTTGCAGCCCAGCGGGGTGGAGAATAACAACTTGACCTTACCTGGGTATTCCTAAAAAAGTATAGCTGGGTTAGCCATTTTCAGCTTAAAAAAATTAATATCTGGGCTGGATATCTGGCCTGGGCTAGATGGGCCACAACCCGCCCAGTTAATAGCTGCAACGATGTTTTTGTTGTTGTTCATAGGAGAAAAATTAATATCTGGGCTAAACATCGCTCAAGAAAAACTCTGAAGTGCTCACACCTCAAAAACACAAATACTTCTCGAACTGCTTGGTCCCAGCTGTCGGCCGCTTCTTGTGCAATTCTCTCGTTTATTGACTACATAGGTTGAAAATGGTGTGGGACCCTGATGTTAGGAAACCAGGAGGAAACAAAAAAAATATTGTTTTATATACTAATAAGGAGGCACTTGCGTACGTGCAGCTATGGCCCTGGTGGGTCCCCACTGTCATCCACTCCAAGTAAAGTCATCTCCTCATCCTCATGTCCGTTGACCATGTTGACAACGCAAGACGGTGGCGCCACGGCGAGCGCAACAACAAGGACGACGGAGAGGGCCTCGTGGGCCCTACGGATGGTCTGATACAGCACCCACTGCTCATTCGGGAAGCCAGGATCATAGGGCCACATGTCCACAATGGCATTGTCGTTCGCTTGTTCACCGGTGCTCGTTGAGGAGACAGAGGTTGCAGCACAGGTCCTCCTGCGCTGGTAGATCTTCCGCCATTAGGGCGTCGAAGTGCGGCCGCACCTGCTGTAACGCCCACGATGCGGCTATATCTCCCACGTGTCGAAGCACGACTTAGAGGCATAACCGCATTGTAAGCAATGTCGCACGAGGGGTAATCATTACACATCCCATGTACTGAATAAGGAAAGAGGAACATAGTTCGCTTACAATCGCCACTTCACACAATACATGAATAAAGCATTACATCATCTAGATACAAACAAGGTCCGACTACGGAACCAAAATAAAAGAGGACTACCCCTAATGCTACAGATCCCCAATCGCCCCAACTGGGCTCCACTACTGAACAACTGGAAACGGAAACAACATAATGAACACGATCTTCATCGAGCTCCTCCTTGAGCTCGGTTGCGTCACCTGCACGGTATCATCGGCACCTGCAACTGGTTTTGGAAGTAAACTGTGAGTCACGGGGACTCAGCAATCTCACACCCTCGCGATCAAGACTATTTAAGCTAATAGGTAGGGTAAAAGGTATGAGGTGGAGCTGCAGCAAGCACTAGCATATATGGTGGCTAACTTACGCAAATGAGAGCGAGAAGAGGAGGCAAAGCACGGTCGAGAATCTATGATCAAGAAGTGATCCTAGACTACTTACGTTCAAGCATAACTCCAACACCGTGTTCACTTCCCGGACCCCGCCGAGAAGAGACCATCACGGCTACACACGCGGTTGATGCATTTTAATTAAGTTAAGTTTAAGGTTATCCACAACCAGACATTAAGAAATTCCCATCTGCCCATAACCGCGGACACGGCTTTCGAAAGATCAAATCCCTGCAGGGGTGTCCCAACTTAGCCCATCACAAGCTCTCACGGTCAATGAAGGATATTCCTTCTCCCAAGACAACCCGATTAGACTCGGAATCCCGGTTACAAGACATTTCGATAATGGTGAAACAAGACTAGCAAGACCACCCAGATGTGCCGACAAATCCCGATTTGAGCTGCACATATCTCATTCTCAGGGCACACCGGATGAGCCAGACGTCGGGTAGGCCAGCCTAGAGTTGCCCCTGGTAGCCCCGGACATCGCTCAGGTTGGACCAACACTTAGAGAAGCACTGGTCCCGGGGG
>NC_041390.1:91123972-91140745 GCF_002162155.2 Triticum dicoccoides
AACCCAAGTGAAAGATCGTGGATGTCGCCTAGAGGGGGGGGGTGAATAGGCGCTTTAAAATAATTACGGTTTAGGCTTGAACAAATGCGGAATAAACCTAGCAGTTAATTTGTCAAACACAAAACCTACAACAACTAGGCTCACCTATGTGCACCAACAACATATACTAAGCAAGATAAACAACTATGTGATAGCAAGATGTATGACAAGAAACAATACGGCTATCACAAAGTAAAGTGCATAAGTAAAGGGCTCGGGTAAGAGATAATCGAGGCACACGGAGACGACGATGTATCCCGAAGTTCACACCCTTGCGGATGCTAATCTCCGTTTGGAGCGGTGTGGAGGCACAATGCTCCCCAAGAAGCCACTAGGGCCACCGTAATCTCCTCACGCCCTCGCACAATGCAAGATGACATGATTCCACTAAGGGACCCTTGAGGGCGGTCACCGAACCCGTACAAACCCGTACACTTTGGCAACCCTTGGGGGCGTTCACTGGTACCCGTGAAATTGCTCGGGGCGATCTCCACAACCTAATTGGAGACCCCGACGCTTGCATGGAGCTTTACACCACAATGGAGCTCCGAACAACACCAACCGTCTAGGGCGCCAAGGCACACAAGAGGAACAAGCTCTAGGGTGCCCAAACACCCAATAGTAATAAGCTTCTCAAACTTCACTTCCATGTATCACCATGGAGAACTCAAACCGATGCACCAAATGCAATGGCAAGGGCACACGGAGTGCCCAAGTCCTTCTCTCTCAAATTCCACCGAAGCAACTAATGCTAGGGAGGAAAATGAGAGGAAGAACAAGAAGGAGAACACCAAGAACTCCGAGATCTAGATCCAAGGGGTTCCCCTCACATAGAGGAGAAAGTGATTGGTGGAAATGTGGATCTAGATCTCCTCTCTCTTTTCCCTCAAAAACTAGTAAGAATCCATGGAGGGATTGAGAGTTAGCAAGCTCGAAGAAGGTCAACAATGGGGGAAGAACACGAGCTCAAAGGATAAGGTTCATTGGGGAAGAAGACCCCCTTTTATAGGTGGGGAAAAATCCAACCGTTATGCTCACAGCCCGCACAGAGCGGTACTACCGCTCCAAGGAGCGGTACTACCGCTAGGGCGGAAGTACCCCTTTGAAAAACAACAGCGAGGAGGCAAAAGGCCGGTAGAACCGCCGGAGCGGTACTACCACTCGTCCTCACGGTACTACGGCTCGACCTCACGGTACTACCGCAAATGGTAGCGGTACTATTGCTTGCGAGCGGTACAAAAAAATACTTCCGTGCCTACTTCCGCTGAGCAAAACACGAGATTTTGGTCCAGAGCGGTACTACCGCTTAGGAGCCGCGGTAGTACTGCTCTGGAGCGGTACTACCGCTCAGGAGTCGTGGTAGTACTACTTTGGAGCGGTAGTAAAAAAATACATCCGCTCTAGCCATGGTAGTACCGCTGCAGCCTTTACAAAAACAACCATAACTTCTGCAAACGGACTCCGAATTCGACGAAACCAAGTTTGTTGGAAAGCTAGCGACAATGGCTAACACAATCTTGATATAAATACCAATAAGAAGCAAATGAGAAAAGGCCCAAAAGAAAAAGGTGAGAACCCTTCCTCGGAAAAGACCGGTAAAACCTCCAACACCAAAAACATCATAGAAGACGCATGCAAACTCCGTTTTCGATGAACTCAAGCTTGTAATCAAGATGACCATAAGCTCTAAGACTCACAAAGAGAACCAAACAAGAACCAAGAAACATGATGCAAGGATGCAATGGTTTGAGCTCTCGACGAACAATACAATCAAGTTACTCACTTGAGAGCCCCCCCTTGATAGTACGGCTATCGATCCTATAACCCGGTCTCCCAACTACCACCATGAGACCGGTAAAATAGAAAACCTATCAAGGGAAAACCTTTGCCTTGCACATGATCCACTTGAGCTAGATGATGACGATCTTGTCCTCCTCAATATGGACCACCTTTCTTGATTGCGTTGGGTCGATGGAGACTAGATGATTGCTCCCCCATACTCCACTATGGGTGAGCCACTCTTTGGCACATCTTCACAAGTCCATTGACACCACAATGGATGGCAAGATTCAAGCACTTGATCTCTTCGTGATTCTCCACTTGAACTTGCACACGACAATCTTGATGACGATCACCACTTGATGTCATCCTTCCATGGGTTGTATGATATCATCCTCTTGACGCAAGCCCATGGACATGTACCTAACCCCACATAGACTCTCACATAGACCATGGGTTAGTACACAAAGTGCAACGGACAATGGTTACCATACCATGGGATCACTTGATCCCTCTTGATACATCTTCTACTCTTTGTGAGTTGATCAACTCGATTCACTCTTGACTTAGTCTTGATCAACCTTGAATCTTTCCAACTCTCTTCGTTTGGATGATGTCTTGAAGGTAAACATGAATGATCACACAATCTTCTTCAAGACATGCTTGCAATAAGCTCAACACTCACATGACCAATCTTTGGATAATTCCTTAATAGCACCTTGGTCAACCCATAAACTCCTTGAAACCAACACATGGACTTCAAGAAATGCCTATGGAAAAATCCTTCAAATATAACTCAATGCAACCATTAGTCCATAGAGAATGTCATCAATTACCAAAACCACACATGGGGGCACCGCATGTCCTTTCAATCTCCCCCATTTTGGTAATTGATGACAATCACTTTCAAGAGAGTTTATATAAGTAATTATGCATCACCATGCAATGCAATAACCAATAATGCATGCGTAGGAGATGCGTATGCTTAGGAACAAACCAAAGCCAGAAGAGACAACTCTCTAAACTTCTCCACAAAACTCTCTGAAACTTCTCCCCCATTGGCATCGATTGCCAAAATGGGCTAAAAGCTTAGAAGGCCAGTATAAAATGTGTTCCTCCATAAATTGTGTATTTCTCAAAAAGAGAGTGGAATGCAATACACATATCCAACGGTAAATACTTGGAGGAAGACAAACTATATTGAGGCCCAAAGATTGCAAAAGGAAGATATGCCACAAGGACATAATCAAAGAGAGAAACAAGCAATCTAGCAATCAAAAGATACCAATTGAAGCAAGCTATCAAAAGATACCAATTGAACCAACTAGGCCAATGATCCTACGAGCCACATGAATAAAGGATATTATGATAAGAGCGGCGCAGAGTTCTAAAGAAACTAGAGAAGCTCCCCATGATTTGTGCACATCAAGAATTTTTGCATTTGGATACAAAGTGCACAAAATAGGATCATAGCTCCCCCAAAATCAATAGAAACTTACAACAAGTACAAGAGAGCATATAGGAAAATAAGCCTAGTACTTGCAACAAACACATGGTTGAGCAACAAGTAAGAGAGGCAACTTAAGAGTGGGCTCAACCAAAAAGATGTGTGTGAGTCAAGGCAATGCACTTAAGAAGACTAATGTACAGAAGAGCATTAAGCATCAATAAAGTCTTCAAAGAATGAGGCACACGGTGCAAGGCCTATCATTCCCACACACAACTAGCAAATGGGTTCACAAGCTTACTAATAAGCATATAGAGAACCTATGCTTGTGACAACCCGCGGTGAAGATAGAAGATGAAAGGCGCATCAAGACGAGGGATGCCAATTAAGATGGCAAAAACCTCGTAAAGATAAGCATGAGGAAAATAATCTTCACCACACAAGAGCGCATCAAGATGCAACGATAGAAGACACACACTCAAGGCAAAAGCTTTCACGGAGACACCAAAGAAATAACATAAGAAAGACAAGGTGGACGTGAAAGAAAGGATATCATCTAGATATGCAACTTCTCTCAAATGTATAAGATTCTAGGTAGACGGAATCATGATGATATATATATCTACAAAGAAGGATGTACACCCGAAATAGTTACAACACGAAGGAACAAGATATCCAAAAGGAAGTCATACATATACCAATAAGATATTTGCTTGAGAGCATAGCACATAGCCAGATATGGTCTTATTGTATATAAATGAATTCCAACCACACGAACATCAAAGACATCACAACTAGCAACAAGACATCATTGTTGGGATGATTTGAGAAAGGGAACAAGTATCACAAGAAAGAATGGATAACATGCCATGATACAACCTACACAAGGTTGATGCAAGAAATGTGTGCATGAAGTATATGAAGATACTTGTTACCGAGATAACATTGGAAGGATGTAGTAGATACCAATTGAAGGTACAAAGTAGTTCATTGATCATCCTAGCTTGACTCCAATAAACACATGGTGACAACACCTTCCTTGTGAGTGAGCCGAGCATCCAATGCATCTCCACTTGTTCCTAGAACAACAACACAAACAAAATGGTACCCAAACTCACTGGGACCAAAGAGTTAGAGAACCAACAACACATAGGACAAACTCCACATAAATATGTGCATATAGATATGAAAATGAATTTCATGCACATCTCATCCAATTTGAGACTTGGTGGAGTTCCCCCTATATATTGGGTCAAAGAAAGAAAACATGCCAAAGAAACTACAAGAAGTAAATATGCATGCTCAAGACTTTCAAGAACCGAGACCAAAAGCCAAAGAAATACCAAGCAGAGACAAGATACCAAATGAATAAATCATCACTTGGAGGATATCCATAAAAGATACATCAAGGAATGAGATATCCATTGATACACTCAAAAAGAAAGATGTCAAACTCCCAAAAGAGAGAATGGTTCCAAACAAACCAAGCCCTCTACAAAGTTTCATGATGGCACAAAGCACCAAAAAGAAACGGCTTGCCTTCCACAAACACACACTTGATAAGGATCACAAGGTGAGTGTTTTATAGAGAATAGGATAGCCCCCCCAAGACTATTGCATTATAGAGAATTTGCATTTGAATACAAAATGCACGAGGTGGGATCACCACTTTCACTATATCTAGAAAACACTAGACAAGGTCAAGAAATTAACAAGATCCACAAGTGGTATGGAATACAATGGGAGTTGACACAATCCTAGGCAAGAGATAAAGCAAATAAAAGCAAAGGCCAATGTAAACATGATCAATAATTTCTACCACACATAAGTGAGTACTAATTGTCAAAAGACAAGAAGTATTTGGAAATAATTCCCGGTGGTAGATAATAAGGATATCCGACATCATCTTCACACCAAACAAAAAGCAAATTGCAACTTGTAGAGCTAACATGCCACCTAGGAACAAGATAATTTACAATATCAACACTAGGTGACAATATCTCAAATGTACACATTTCTAGGCTAGTAATATACACATAGCATATTACTCCCCCATAATGTGATACCAATTAAGGATAAAGAAGAGGCAAATAAAAGGATCCAACAAGAGATAATTAATGGACTATTTAGAATTTGAGTTTCTCATGAGAAGACATACCACATAGTGACTAGATAATCTTGAAATATCACTACTAGATGGTATTACTCATGTACACACATTTATAGGATTGTGAGGTGCACAAAGCACATCACTCCCCCATAATGGGATATTCCATTAATCTCTCACAAGAGCCAACTAAGAAATAAACAAGATGCAAAAAGGCTCAACACACAACACACACGTACATGATGTGCAAACCAACATACACATACTTGATTTCTCAAGATAAGCAAATTGGAAGCACACCATATACAAGAACATGCAAGGTACAAAACCACAACATGCTAAGGGGCAAGTAACTTTCAAGTAAACAATTTAAGCACGAGTTACTGCAAGGAGGAACACTGGATATAAGATAGAAACTTGATAACCCGAATGACTTGGCTTGAGACAATAAGAATGATGAAGTCCCCTTAATTCTTCATAATGTAGCCAAGTCTCCAAAGACCTCCAACAACACCTATTGATCAAGTATGAGCTAGTTGGTCCCCAACCAAGTTGGGTCCTAAGAGGTTAGTCACAATAGGCTTGGCTACCCAAATGGTTGTTTTCTTGACACCACTTTGAGCACCAACAAATTTGGCAAACACATTTCCAACCTTATCCTTCCCAAGAGAATAGATATCATCAATTAGAATAGGGTTGGATAAGGTACCATTTGTGCATGAAGAAGCCACGTGACCTTTTTCACGACATAGGTAGCAACGTCTACTCTTTACTTTCTTCTCACTTGATTTCTCAACTTGAGAAGCATTAGCTTGAGTTTTCTTGGGAAGAGGCCTTTCTTCAACTTGAGGTTGAGAATGAGAGTGAACTTGTGGCCGCTTCCCTTGTTGCTTGTCACTAATGGGCTTCTTCTTCAATGGTCAAGATCTAACATGATGCCCTTCTACTTTGCACTTGAAGCAAACAATCTTGGCTGAATTCTTGACTTGTTCTTGGCCCTTCTTTTTGTTCACTTTGGACTTCTTCTTATTGTTGGAGTTGAATCCAAGTCCACCTTTGTCATTGGGGGATTTTTGCACACTCAAGATATTGTTGAGTGTGAATTTCCCTCCATGACTCTTTTCCAAGTCTTTCTTCAAAGAAGTGACTTGGGCCTTGAGCTCTTTGATTTCCTCTGCATGGTTAGTCTCAACACAAGTACTAGAGGAAGTATAAGCTTCATCGTTAGAGCAACAAGGCAAGGAAAGCAATTCATCACAAGATGTACCAATGTTATGCATGGATGAATCGCGAGGACTAGCACAAGGCAATATAGCATTTTGACCAAAAGTAGTGCTAGTGTCCACATGAGGCTCACTAGATGTTACCTTAGCAATCATGGCCTCATGAGCTATCTTTAGCACATTATGGGATACTAGAAGATCATCATGAGAGCTTGAGAGCTTTTCATGACTTTCTTCCAATTTCCCATAATTGCTAGATAGCAACTCAAGTTGAGCCTGTAGCTCAACATTCTCCTTCAAAATGGATGATTCACAAGTAATAGAGTTAGTAGCACAAGCATCATCATTAACAACAAGAGGAGAGGACAACTTGGAAAGCTCTTTTAAATAAGAAGCTTCAAGTTGAGCATGAGACTCGGTGAGTTTGATGAGCTCACCCTTAATGACCCTTGAGCCATTTTCGAGGTGCTCAAAATCCTCAAGGAGTCTAGCATGAGCAACTTCAAGCTTAGCATTTTTAGTTTCAAAATCATTGGCCACCACAAGAGCTCTATCACAAGATTCCCTCACTCTAGATAATTCTAGAGCAAAAGTCTCCTCAAGAGATCCCTTGGTGGTTTGTTCAAGTTCAAGAGCTTGAGAGAGGTCCGCAATCTCATTAGCGTAATCATGCTCATGACCTTCCATTTTATCAATGGTGACCTCATGCTCCTCAAGACGAGATTCCAACTCATCAATATATTTCTTGCCCTCAGTAGCAATAGACACGATTTCCATGAAGTTGGAACAAGCAATTTTATTCTTAAGAAGAGCTTTAAAAATCATTTCCCCCTTAATTTTTAAGGAGGCAACATCATCATTCTCTTCATCATAATAAACATCATCATCACTCTTGCCATCATCAATATCATCACAAGATATATTGGGATTCAAAGTCAGAGATACCTTTGAAGCCTTGGACATAAGGCAAAAAGCTATAGATGATGATGTAGGATCCCTTGGGGCACCATTAAACACCACATCTTGTTCCATGGAGTGTTGGGTTTCCTCTACATTGTTAGCACAACAATTCAAGGAAATAGATGCATTTTTATCATGGCAACAAGACATAGCAAGCATATCATCATGAGATTTAGTCAAGCAATTTCTACATGATATGCAAGGACTATCAACACAAGCATGTGAAACATTTGGAGTGCTCGAAGTGCTAAAGTCCAAAGATGAAGCATTGCAATAAGAAAGTGATGAAGGATTATCAACAATAAGCCCACTATCATCATTGCAATGAACACCACTACTCACCATATCATTACCTTGTGGAAAACCACATGTAGGTGAAGTAGAAGAAGTTGAGAACGCAACACAGTTGGAGGTGGAGGGAGAACGATCATCCTTACAAATCTTGGACACACCATATTTATCTTGAAGCTTTGTACACAACTCATGAGCATCCCGGAACGACATGAGTTCAAATATAACTACATTGCTCAAAGCATCGAAAAGCACATTAGAAGCTTGAGCATTGAGATAAGAGTTTTTCTCATCCACTAAAGATAAGCTTTGGGGATCCTTTGGAGGAGAAAAACCCATATCTACAATTCGCTCTAAATTTGGGTCCATGACCCTAAAGAGATCAAGCATGCGAATTACCCAAACATCAAAATTTGTGCCATCCAAACTAAGAGTGTCAGAGAATCCTAATCCCCTAGTCGACATCTTTACTCTCTAGGCGGTTAAGGCCAACAAAGAGAGACGAGGCTCTGATACCAATTGAAAGATTGTGGATGTCGCCTAGAGGGGGGGTGAATAGGCGCTTTAAAATAATTACGGTTTAGGCTTGAACTAATGCGGAATAAACCTAGCGGTTAATTTGTCAAACACAAAACCTACAACAACTAGGCTCACCTATGTGCACCAACAACTTATACTAAGCAAGATAAACAACTATGTGATAGCAAGATGTATGACAAGAAACAATACGGCTATCACAAAGTAAAGTGCATAAGTAAAGGGCTCGGGTAAGAGATAACCGAGGCACGCGGAGACGATGATGTATCCCGAAGTTCACACCCTTGCGGATGCTAATCTTCGTTTGGAGCGGTGTGGAGGCACAATGCTCCCCAAGAAGCCACTAGGGCCACTGTAATATCCTCACGCCCTCGCACAATGCAAGATGCCGTGATTCCACTAAGGGACCCTTGAGGGAGGTCACCGAACCCGTACAAACCCGTACACTTTGGCAACCCTTGGGGGCGGTCACCGGTACCCGTCAAATTGCTCGGGGTGATGTCCACAACCTAATTGGAGACCCCGACGCTTGCCCGGAGCTTTACACCACAATGGTTGAGCTCCAAACAACACCAACCGTCTAGGGCGCCAAGGCACCCAAGAGGAACAAGCTCTAGGGTGCCCAAACACCCAAGAGTAATAAGCTTCTCAAACTTCACTTCCACGTATCACCGTGGAGAACTCAAATCGATGCACCAAATGCAATGGCAAGGGCACACGGAGTGCCCAAGTCCTTCTCTCTCAAATCCCACTGAAGCAACTAATGCTAGGGAGGAAAATGAGAGGAAGAACAAGAAGGAGAACACCAAGAACTCCAAGATCTAGATCCAAGGGGTTCCCCTCACATAGAGGAGAAAGTGATTGGTGGAAATGTGGATCTAGATCTCCTCTCTCTTTTCGCTCAAAAACTAGCAAGAATCCATGGAGGGATTGAGAGTTAGCAAGCTCGAAGAAGGTCAACAATGGGGGAAGAACGCGAGCTCAAAGGATAAGGTTCATTGGGGAAGAAGACCCCCTTTTATAGGTGGAAAAAAATCCAACCGTTATTCTCACAGACCGCATAGAGCGGTACTACCGCTCCAAGGAGCGGTACTACTGCTAGGGCGGAAGTACCCCTTTGAAAAACAACAGCGAGGAGGCAAAAGGCGAGTAGAACCGCCGGAGCGGTACTACCGCTCGTCCTCATGGTACTACCGCTCAACCTCATGGTACTACCGCAAATGGTAGCGGTACTACTGCTTGCGAGCGGTACAAAAAAAATACTTCCGTGCCTACTTCCGCTGAGCAAAACACGAGATTTTGGTCCGGAGCGGTACTACCGCTTAGGAGCCGCGGTAGTACTGCTCTGGAGCGGTACTACCGCTTAGGAGACGCGGTAGTACTGCCCTGGAGCGGTACTACCGCTCAGGAGCCGCAGTAGTACTGCTCTGGAGCGGTAGTAAAAAATTACATCTGCTCTAGCCACGGTAGTACCGCTGCAGCCTTTACAAAAACAACCATAACTTCTGCAAACGGACTCCGAATTCGACGAAACCAAGTTTGTTGGAAAGCTAGCGACAAGGGCTAACACAATCTTGATATAAATACGAATAAGAAGCGAATGAGAAAAGTCCCAAAAGAAAAAGGTGAGAACCCTTCCTCGGAAAAGACCGGTAAAACCTCCAACACCGAAAACATCATAGAAGACGCATGCAAACTCCGTTTTCGATGAACTCAAGCTTGTAATCAAGATGACCATAAGCTCTAAGACTCAGAAAGAGAACCAAACAAGAACCAAGAAACATGATGCAAGGATGCAATGGTTTGAGCTCTCGACGAACGATACGATCAAGCTACTCACTTGAGAGCCCCCCTTGATAGTACGGCTATCGATCCTATAACCCGGTCTCCCAACTACCACCATGAGACCGGTAAAATAGAAAAGCTATCAAGGGAAAACCTTTGCCTTGCACATGATCCACTTGAGCTAGATGATGACGATCTTGTCCTCCTCAAGATGGACCACCTTGTTGATTGTGTTGGGTCGATGGAGACTAGATGATTGCCCCCCCCCATACTCCACTATGGGTGAGCCACTCTTCGGCACATCTTCACAAGTCCATTGACACCACAATGGATGGCAAGATTCAAGCACTTGATCTCTTCGTGATTCTCCACTTGAACTTGCACACGACAATCTTGATGACGATCACCACTTGATGTCATCCTTCCCATGGGTTGTATGATATCATCCTCTTGACGCAAGCCCATGGACATGTTCCTAACCCCACATAGACTCTCACATAGACCATGGGTTAGTACACAAAGTGCAACGGACAATGGTTACCATACCATGGGATTACTTGATCCCTCTCGGTACATCTTCTACTCTTTGTGAGTTGATCAACTCGATTCACTCTTGACTTAGTCTTGATCAACCTTGAATCTTTCCAACTCTCTTCGTTTGGATGATGTCTTGAAGGTAAACATGAATGATCACACAATCTTCTTCTTCAAGACATGCTTGCAATAAGCTCAACACTCACATGACCGATCTTTGGATAATTCCTTAATAGCACCTTGGTCAACCCATAAACTCCTTGAAACCAACACATGGACTTCAAGAAATGCCTATGGAAAAATCCTTCAAATATAACTCAATGCAACCATTAGTCCATAGAGAATGTCATCAATTACCAAAACCACACATGGGGGCACCGCATGTCCTTTCACCAAGGGAAAAAGAGGCTAGGTGGCGAATGGTAAAACCAAGGTTGGGCCTTGCTGGAGGACTTTTATTCAAGGCGAACTGTCAAGGGGTTCGCATTATAACCCAACCATGTAAGGAACGCAAAATCAAGGAACATAACACTGACATGATGAAAACTAGGGCGGCAAGAGTGGAACAAAACACCAGGCATAAGGCCGAGCCTTCCACCCTTTACCAAGTACATAGGTACATTAAAGTAAATAAGAGATATTGTGGCATCCCAAAAAATATCCATGTTCCAACATGGAACCAAACTCCAATCTTCACCTGCAACTAGCAATGCTATAAGAGGGGCCGAGCAAAGTGGTAACATAGCCAAACAACGGTTTATTAGGACAAGGTTGGTTAGAGGCTTGACATGGCAATATGGGAGGCATGATATAGCAAGTGGTAGGTATCGCAACATAGGCATAGCAAAAGAGCGAGTAACTAGCAAGCAAAGATAGAAGTGATTTCAAGGGTATGGTCATCTTGCCTGAGATCCCGCAAGGAAGAAGAACGAGTCGATGAAGGAGACAAACAGGCGTAGTCGAATGGATCCTCACAACTCCGGAACGAAACCGAAGCTAACGCGAGAAGTAACCCGGAAAGAAGCAAACAACATAGTAAACAACCATCACATGAACATGGCATGATGCACAACCAAGTATGATGCATGTTCGGTTTAATCAGGCATGGCATGGCAAAATGCACAAGCAAAACTACAAGTTAAGTGGAGCTCAATATGCAACAGGTTGCATATTAACGAAACACCACGTGACTTATTTAGTTCTCTCTCGTTTAGGTACTCAACAAAATTAGATGTTGGTTAGCATGGCAAGAGGTGAAGCACAACAAAACTATCTATCTAGGCAAGTTTAAATGAGGCCGGAAACAACGAACAAAAAATCCGGAAACTCCTCATGTGCATATATTAGGTTTGGTCCTGTTCTGTCCTAAACAAAATTTTAGAGTTATTAAGCATGCAAAGTAAAGCCACCATGTTAAACTAGGCAAAATTCTACCCCATTAACATATAAAGATTAAATAAAACCGAGCTACAGTTAAATAGTTATGAATTAACTCATTTTAACATGCTATATGAGCGAATTTAAACAAACATCATTTTAAGCATTTCAAACATGGATGAAAGTGACATATTATGAAACTAGACGAATTTCTAAGCATGTTTCATATATAAGGTTTTTACATGTGATGCATAGTTTGTGAGTTATTAAATGTATGAACATGATGGCCTTTTTTGTAAAACTGCGCAATCTTTGGATAATTAGGAAAAACCTCCAGAACTGAAAAAAAACATAATGGGCCGAATCAGAGGCCGGCCCAACAGTGCACAGTGGGCTGGAAGGGCTGCTCACATTGGGCTTGGCCCGACAGAAGAAAAGCAAAGGGGCGCTGGGGAGGGGGTCTCTCCCCATGGGCCATGGCCCAGTTCGGAGATGAGGTGAGGCCGGAAGGGGGGGGATGCAGGCCGAGGCGAGGCCGGCCCAGGCGAAGTCAACGCGCCTGGTTCCTTCGCTGCAGGGAAGCAGGGGATCGAGCCCGTGCTCGACAGGAGGAAGCTACGGCGCAGGGACGTGGTCAACGTAGACGGTCGAGGCAGAGGCCATGCAGGTGAGGTCTGGCAGGGGCGCTGAGCTCGACTAGATCCGGTGCTCGGGCGTCGGACTTGGCAAGGCGGCGACCTGCGAGATTCACTAGCGTCTGCACTCGTGGCAACTGGGCGACGCAGGCGCGACAACAGGGAGGCCGGCGAGACTTGCCGCAGCAGGACCGGTCGGAGGAGGAACTTGGCGCATCAGGGCTTCACGGGAGGGCGAAGGAGGACCGGACCCGTGGCCAGGGATGCAGTATCCGGTGAAGAACAATGGCGAACGGCAACGACCGCGGATGCTGGCGCGACGCTCCACTTCTCCTGTGCTCGTGAACAGAGAGAGAGACATGAGAAAGAGCAGGGAGATGGATAAAAGAGAGAGGGGGAGGAAGGAGAGCGGGACGCCCTGGTCGCCGGCAGCTCGAACCGGTGGCCGGACGACGGGGCACGGATGTCCGAGGAGCTCCTAGACAGGGGCTCGGGCGGCTGCAGGCGCGAGCGAGCAGGAGGCTCGCAGCGGAAGAGCTTGGGCAGGGGAAGGCATCCATGGGGATTGGGAGGTGGCTGGATTGGTGGATGGCTGCGGGCGCACTGGTTGGGTGGAGTTGGATCGGTGGCTGGTTCGGGTGGATCAAGGGGAGGAGATGGTTGGTACTTGCTGAAAACGAGGGAGATGGTCGGCTCAGCTGGATCGGGAGGGATCACGAGGAAAACAAGGTGGTGGCGGCGCGAGGGAAGGGAGGATGGGACAGGCTAGGACTAGGGTTTAGGATAATATTTATAGCGAGGGGATTAGGGTAGGGTTATCTGGACCCTCCGATTTAGATCGGGCGGTCGAGAAAAATAGGTTAGGGAGCCCAATAAACAAAAAGGAGATGTTTTGTAGAAGTTTGGGGATGATCCGGATCCAACAGTGACGACTGCCCGGTTCGGGTCTGGGACAGCTCTCGGACGCGCGTGTGAGGAGGGCCACAGGCTGACGAGAGAGCTTAGGGTAGGCCTGGCGGTAGGTAGTGGACTGTGCAGAAGGCCTCATGCTGAGAGAAGAGAAGAGAGAGAGGCCCGACGACTGTTTCCGAAGACAGAAAACGTCCGACGTGTGCCCGGCTATAATGCCGCTATAGTTTAACGGTTGGGCTATCAAACGAACTCCGAATGCGATGAAACTTGACAGGAGGTCTACCTACACTATAATAAGACCACACACCAACTCTCATCCCATTCCGAGAACATTTTCCAGCCACTTATCAAATACAATTTCGGACATGCCGCGGGCGCGTGCAAGTGTGTCTAGACTCAGAACGGACAACAGAAGGAACGGGGAGACCCGGACGGATGCAAGTTTTGAAAACATGCAGATGCAATGCGGATGATGACATGACAAGATGCAACACGCAAGCAAATGACAAGGCAACGACAGCGAATAGCTGGAAGACACCTGGCATATCGGTCTTGGGGCGCCACACCTGCCCTATGGTGAACACGGCATGAATCGGCTTGGATAGTGGCGCCGACTCCTGGTCGGAAGCTACGTCCATCGTCTGATTGTCGTCGCTCAGCTCGGCGAGGTAGCTGGCGAGCCAACATGTCTGGCTGCTGGACCGACCCGCTGCCAAGCACGAGTATGACTGCCCTGGCCCACCCAGACCGCCTCCCTCGCCCGCGCGCGCTTTCTACCTGAAATAGTCAGCGCCGCCCGCCCCGCTTCCCGGTGCATGTGATTGCTCCACCTTCAAACGACACAAGTGTCATCCGTCCGTCCTTCTGCCGCCCACATTAATGATACGCGGTTGCCGAGGCAGCTACTCCGGCGCCACATGTCCGTCCCTCCGCCACCCACCATTGCTATATAAACTGCTGCGCCGGCCATAGCCACAGTCATCCGCATTCGTTCCTATTCTCCTGTCCACACCAATACCGCCCACCATGGCTTCCTCGTGCTCCAGCGCTATTCGGGACAGGTGGACAACAGACCACAAGAAGATGGAAGCCATTGCTGCCGACTGGCTGACCGGCAGGCAGCCTGAGGACGACGACGTCCCAATGGAGAACATGGTAGTCGACGATCCGGCGCCAACCACCTCCTCCGTGCCATCCTCGCCGGTGAATTGCACCATGACCATCGGTGAGGCCCGTGCCCAATATATGGACACGGTGAGGCAGAAGCGTGAGGAGCAGTTCCGGGAGGCGCAGGCCGACGCCGCCTACAACCACCATCTCCTCCAGGAGCACCTGCAGGCGGAGGAGAAGATCGCCGCGGAGCGGGTGGAGCAGGAGGCGCTGCTCGACTCATACTGCTCCGCCCGTGAGGGCCGCCTCGAGCACTGGCGATACTGCATGCGGGTGGTGGAGGCTGCGGCCGCCTACAAAGAGGGCGATGAAGCGGGCGAGGCGCTGTTTGGCGAGACCGAGGACGAGGAAGAGGACAATGCCGGCTCCGACGAGTCCCCGCTCCACTGGCATCGACAAGGCCCTCCTCCGCCGAGGCCCCGTGACGCCAACAACGAGGCAGAGGACACCGCCGGCTCCACCGAGGCCCCACCCTGCCGGCAATGAGGGGGAGGATTTCCCCCGCTCCGCCGAGGCGCCGTCCGCCGGCAACGAGACAGATGACATCGCCGGCTCCGCCGAGGCCCCGCCCCACTGCCAGCGAGGCCGCGCCACGCAGAAAACGAGGAAGAGTAGAACACGGTAGGTCGCCGCCGCTCGGGTCCAAGTAAAGCCATCGCTGCTACCCTCGGTTGAAGCCAAGCTAGGCGGGTTGACCACTGACGGCCGGTTAGCTTCTTGGTGGCGACGTGGAGTCGGAGAGCTATGTTGGAGAAGGACGCTGCTTCTACTTAACTGCTGGTGCAGTTGGCTAACTGACACGTGGGCCCAACAGGCATCTGGGCCACATGTCAGTTACACAACTGCACCTGCAGTTAAGTCACTGAAGCTTCTGTTCGGCTCAGCAGGACACAGGTGGGTAGCTTCAGTTGATTAATTATACCTCCAGTGCACCCCTTTTTAGTTGAAGAATGTATGAAATGTAATGAAATCCGGCATGTTTATATGAAATCCGACTGTGTATGAATGAATTTATTTTGATTAGTTCGAATTCTTGTATCACTGGCATTGGATGAACATGCAAAACAATACGTACTAGCATTATTCCCAGGGTGATCACCTCGTTTGCAGCAGCTTCACATGTACTCCCTCCGATCCTTTCTAGTCAGCATACAAGTTTTGTCTACAGTCAAAGTATCTCTACTTTGACCAATCTTATAGAAAAAAGTATGCACTTTCACAATGTGCGAAGTAAAAAGGAACAAAAGGAGTACAAAGAGTTTGAGCAGCTTTTTAGTGTTCCTGTACATTGCAATCAAACACACAGGCCTGACAATTCATAGAGAACATTCAAAACAATCGATGATTATGCATCTCAGCGATTCACATGTCAGAGCCAATATTTACTTCACAACTAAAGAATAAAGAAAAAATGGATCGACGCTGCTGACAGCAAAGGGCGTCCCATTCGAAAATATCAAAAGCATGTCTTCTTGCTAAAATCAATGAGCAAAATTTGACAAGGTTTTCCCATTCCAAAATATCAAATGCCTACGATTGTGGAATGGGTAGGGTTTGCCATCAGTTCGGACATTGACATGGCACCTCGTGCTAAATAAACCAGCTGTTCTTTTTGTGCAGTTCCACCAAAATCAACCAAATTCGCATGTAGCTTGTATGATTTCGCCCATATATGTTGCAACACCTTGAACTTATCGGCACCTCCTTTCTTGTGGTGGAAATGAATGATTCGATGTATTCATGAACATTTTGTGCAGTTCCCATTGAAATCAAGCTGAGCACCCTGTTTGCACAAAGACAAAAAAGTGATTAGTATAAAGCAAACTGTACTATGAATTGACAGTTTAAACAGGCACCGACATGGTCCCTGTAGAGCACACTTTTCGAAAAATGGAACTCACCAGAGAGAATCCTAGAACAACATTGTACTCACGCATCACGGCAAGAAAATGGAGATTTGTCAGTCCTTCTGAGCTG
>NC_041390.1:91141166-91151171 GCF_002162155.2 Triticum dicoccoides
ACTGCCCCTTCTGATGAGAAGATAGACAGGGCTTCTTCATCCTGGCATAATCGGAACTAGTCACTTCACGTACTCCATATTATTCTTCAGAGGAGGATGATCCTATTGTGCAAATACAAGAGGATAACTAAATGCTAGCATCCCTGTTTGCTCGAAAAAAGGAAAGGAAATATTTAAAACAGCACAGATGAAGCACTTCTCAAGGACAATACCACTTTTTGATGACAATATCTAAATAGTAGCACAACACCAATAGAGATGACAAAGCTCAATCATATGGATGAAATCAGTGGGCGAGTACCAACCTTTATCAGGAGGCTTATTGTGTAGAGCATACAGATGAAGCACTTCTCCAGAACCATCTGTTGCTATCTACTGTGGTGGGCATGCTTACTATATACTCCTCGATTAGATTAATGTTTCCAACATCTTCTTGTGTAGTTGCACTAAAATATATGGTATCTTCAAAGAAGATCCCTGTTTGCACAAGTAGAGATAATTATGTATTACATTAAGAGTGGCATCAAATCAGTGGCAAAACAATTGATCGTTCCAGCCATAGAAATAAATTAAGATGCAAAACTATATCATTACTTGTGTCATCATAGTTACAGTGCTTCATTACAGCACCAGGAGTTGATTTTTGTTTTTCTTCCGCTTGTTCTTCCCCTTCATCACTTGGTTCAATAACAGTCAAGCTTCGCCTTCAATGTAAGATTTGGCATGTCAATTAGGTTGCACAAGTATAGCACTAAACAATGAAATTAATTTTCTGATGAAAGTGGCAAAATACAGGCCAACAGTTGTGAAATATCCTTATCTTAGCTCAATGGGATATTGCGGTGCACATACGGATTGGAAGTCTTGTCTCCATTTGTGCAGTTCACTAAAATCAAGCAACATTACCGTACAAGTAGCACAACATATGAAAGCACACTGCAGAATCATGTGAAAGAAGGCTAGTACTGACCTCTGATGACGCAGAATTCAAACAACTCACAAGAAGAAGATCTGAACCAAATTTGCCAACACGGATAGGAAGTAAGATCTCCTTTTGTGCAGTTCCACTAAGATCAAGCAATAAACCAACGTTGTCGGTGTGACATTTTGGTTGAACTACACAAAACACTCTTAAAACAAAAGTGTTTTGTGCAGTGCAACAAAAGGTCACAATGGCAACGAGGTGAAGTAGATAACCCTGTTTACACAGAGGTGCAAAGGAAACAACTAGTGGTCAATAACTGTGGATGACACAGAAGCCAACAAAAAGAAGCATCTACCTTACCTAAATGGGAAAGAAAGCAAGACAGTAGCATTTCTCAAATGGTGGCATTGATTAATATTAACAGAGAGATTACATTAACAATAAAATTTGTTAAACATGTAATTTGCTTTTAACTGTGGCATTGCATAAACTTTCCAGCGGCATTATTAGAGGGTGCTTGTTTACAGGGACATTTTGGTGGAGAGACTAAAAAAACTCTGTGTCAGTCCCATCTAAACCAAATAGGAGGGACTTTTAGGGACTAAAAGTGGTCATTTGGGACTAAAGAAAGAAGACCCCGAGGGAGTCTTTTTGGGACTTTTTCCAACAGTTGCCCCTGCCACGCATCGCACCTTGTCTCTATTAGTTCATTACTAGGGGTAACATGGTCTTTTGGCATGTCATTTAATAACCTCTAGTCCATGTTTAGTCCCTGGAACCAAGAAGGTAGGGACTAGGGAGTTTTTAACCAAACAGGCCTTAGATTAACAACAGCTAAAGAGTTGCACGGGACAGTGGACGCACCAGCACCATGTGCATATACCGATGTACTGGGGTGATGCATAGTCTATTGCAACAAAGAACAAGCAACCAAGGAGCATATTTGTGTTGGTCCTAGTTTTGTTATCTTTAGACACCTTTCCCTATGTGAGCGTAGAAAATCTAGTTCTGCTCAAACTCTACAGCCTTGTCCCCCAAAACAAAAGATCGGTTCGTTACAGATGTGTGTACTGTGTTTGTCATTGTTTTCCCTTTGCGACCAACGTAGGTGCTGGATAGCCAGTCTATACTAGTACTTTCCCCACTTCCTTTCCTCTATGAACCACGTCCTAGATTTATGCTATACAACTTTCCCCACTACTTTCCCCCATTCCTGTCCTCTTCGAACCATGTCTTAGATTCATGCGATACAACTTTCCCCACTACTTTCCCCCTTCCTTTCCTTTTTGAACCACGTCCAAGATTCATGCTATACAACTTTTCCCACTAATTTCCCCCATTCCTTTCCTCTTTGAACCATGTCCTAGATTCATGGTATACAACTTTCCCCACTACTTTCCTGTTTAATCCAACACCTAGATTCGAGTGCAAAAGCGAAAAAAGCCCACATGCAGCTAGAGCAATGCATGTGGAATAAGTAAATTATACCTTAAGGTTCTTGGGGTGTGGTTCGGTGGGCGACCCGAGGCCGTTCGACCCACACTATGTACGGCGGCGAAGAAGAAGGGGTCGAAGGCCCTCCCGCGCCACCGCTGGGTGAAAGTGAACAACTGCGCCAGTAGTGGATTCCCTCCTCCCTCGCCGACGGCGACAATGTTAAGCCTCCTTCCCTTCCCGGCGGACGGATCCTGCCGGCTCTTTGACCAGCAGTGAGGGGAGAGAGAGAGGCCAACGAAGTCTTGTTTAGATCTGGAGAGGGTGAGAGAGTGTGAAGAGAGTAACTACAAGCAGACCAGCAGTGAGGGGAGAGAGAGAGGCCAATGAAGTCTTGTTTAGATCTGGAGAGGGTGAGAGAGTGTGAAGAGAGCAACTACAAGCGCTGAGGCTCCAGCGTGTAATATATACTGGAGAGAGTGTGAAGAGTGCAAACCCTAGAAAACAAGCGCTGAGGCTGCAGCTTATACGTGATGAGGTGATTATATGGTCACTATGAGATCGTATAGCTCTGTATCCATCCATTTTGACCAGTAGTACATTACCTCTCTCCACGTAGTACGTTGGGTCCCATCAGTCAGAGGGTGAAACAAACAAATTAATAAGAAAAAATAAAAGTGCTAGCGGTGTATCTTACCTCACACATCTCGCTACTGCTCGGGAACACTGTCCAATTGATGCCTCTGTTCGCTCATGTACTATTTTAAGTGAATCCTTATTATAACATGCACACAATTTTGGGCACTTGTATTCGACCTAAGTCTGTGTGCCACCGTATCTCGTATGACTCCCTCCGTCTAGGTGTAATAAGTCACGTTAGAAGGTGCAGCGGGACCAAGGTGCAAGCAGATTGGAGGAGAAGGAGAAACTTGACCGGTCATTCCTCTAAACAAAGCCCTGATTTCTGTCTCTAAATGCAATAATTAATCCAAACAACTAAGAGATGCCGTTTTAGCTACCATGCAGGGCCACATATTAACTCGCATGCAAACCGACTTTGATTTCTTGACTGATCAACACGTAGTTGCGCTCCATGCATTGGGTTTCCGGGGGAGATAACAAGGTAGAGTAAGGAGCGTTTTGTTACATTGCTTAGGATAGTCATAGTGGTGAGTAACTTGGACTAGTACAACATGCATATGTTACTAGTCTATGTTACTACTACGCGAAGTTTGCCATCGGAAGCGAGCCGATCTGGCTCTCTTGAGCTAGCAAGGTTTTTCTAGCCCACCCAAGCTAGCTGGCCCACAAAAGCTAACATATTTTAACAATTACAAATGCCTAGCCTTGCCCGGCTATGCTATAAGCTGTTCTTGCTAAGGATCCAAACGCTCCCTAAGTAACAACGCTCGCTAGCAACGAGGCCAGGAGGGGATTGAGATGCGAAGTTAATGGACGACGCCTAAATTTTTTGGGAATATCTGATTTCCGTAGGATGACTTAACACCTGGATGGAGGGAGTACTACTCCTCAGTCCAAGTTTGATGGAATATTCGTCACATCTTCTCTTCTTGTACATACTCCATTTGTGTCTCACTTCCCGTGGCTTCGCACTCGCATGATTTTCCTATTCTATGAACCTGTGTGTGCGTGTGCGTGTGCGTGTTTAACAACATGTGTGTGTTAGAGAGAGCGACAGATCAACCTACTCCTACAGATATATGGTGTGTAGTGTACGATTTTAGCCGCCAGAGTTGGTGCATCCTCTCGTTTCTGGGCGTCCGGTAGGGACAGGCGGACAGCTGCCACGCCCGCTCCTGACCAGCCTGGCCCACCCAAAGCCCCTCCATCGCCCGCGCGCGCTTCCCGCCTGAAACGGTCAGTGCCACATTCATGCCCGGGCGGAGCGGATGCAACCTCTCACTGGTGCCTGCGTTGAAGGGAGAAGCGGATTCAAGAGTGATGGTTGCTTCGTCCGTCCAACTTACTACTGGGTCTATGTGATTTGATGGCTCATTGGTCATTATTACTGAGGTGGTAGGACTACTGGATATCCCACGCTTTCGGCGAAAGGAGGTACTACTAGATTACAATTTTCTCCATTCTTACGGTGGAGGAGTGCAAGAGCAGTGAAAACACGCAGGCTCAGTGATTACATGGCCCACCTCACACTATCACCATATTTTCTGGACACCGTGCGACACCTAACTCTTTACATAGTACTCCCTCCGTTCCTAAATATAAGTCTTTGTAGAGATTCCACTAGGTGGACTGCATACGGAACAAAATGAATGAATCTACACTTAAAATGCATCTATATACATCCGTATGTGGTTCATGGTGAAATATCTACAAAGACTTATGTTTAGGAACGGAGGAAGTACTTGTATAGTACGTACTGTAATTTATTAGCGAGATTGTAAAATGCTATGAAGCTTCCAGCTTCTGTTACATGTATCTTGTGTCCAAGGTTACGCGTTGCAACATTTCATCAAATACAAAGGAGACTAACATGCATGCTATTGCATCTCAATGATTGACAGATCATAGCAAATATGTACTCCCTCCGTTCCAAAATAAGTGTGTCAACTTTATGCTACATACGGAGCAAAATGAGCGAATCTACACTCTAAAATACGTCTATATACATCAGTGTTTGGAGTATGTACTAGTTGTTCATATTGAAATCTACTAAAGGACATATATATATTCCAAACAATATGATAATCTCTCTAACCAAGGTAGTAGGGACGAGGAGTAAACGGAGGGAGTAGTAAAATTTTCTCCTCATCCTGCGAGCCACCACGCGCATGGGCGAGGGAGTGGGCGTAAGGCATATAGTACTACTACTACTACTACTCATGCAGTCCCTAGCCATTGAAACAGAGACAGCTAAAGAAAAAACGATCCATGCAGTCCCTAGCTCTTTAACCGTAAACCCTAACCAGGCTTTAATTTGCTGGCAACGTCGGTGCTTCCTAAGAAATGAAGTTTGCAATCCTTTGACCATGGGATCATTTTGTGCAGTTTCACCAAAATCGAGATGAGCATCCCTGTGGCAAAGAAATTGAAGAAGCATGATTAGAATAAGATTACTGGGACTAGTTGATGAGACATAAACTCATCACAAATACAGTACGTAGAAGCCAGTAGAGGTATGTGCGGGGCAAAGAAGTAGAGAAATATCCACATGGAGTGATGTGGGCAGCTGGAGCAGTGGTGCAAGCCGGCTATAAAGGACGTTGTACCCGAGGGATGTCGGGACGTAGCTCAACCTAGAGGAGGGCGGCGGGAGGAGGCAACTACCCACGTCGCGGCAGTGAGCAGTGGACGAAGCCAACCTCACCGGCTTTGTGAGAGAGAATGTCGGGGACCCCTGATTAGGACGTGCCGACAGTGGGTTTTCGCCGTCGGCGACGGCGACCACATCTACAGTAAGCATCCAACCCTTCCCCCGGCGGACGTGATCCACCGGGATGTTAGAGATGTGGCCACAGTGGTTTTGTGCGAGAGAGTGTGAAAACTGAAGAGAGCAACCCCAACAATCAACCGTGTAGGCTCGTCCTGCCTATGTATATACTGGAGCGGTTTCCTTTTCTCTCCATATGAACCTATTTATATTGCGTACATGCCACTAAATAAAAAACTTTATTTATAAATGACGTGGAACCTACTACTCGTTCTCCTATAAACCTTGCGCTTGGCATCTCCAAAATATTAACCTTGCGATTGGCTCTTCGCCTCTTCGGGAAGTCGAGCAGTAATGGTACTGCAGTATATATCGTTCTGGCTATATGAGACCGAATGAATTGCTGCACGTCCACCACATGGCGAGGGTCGAGGGGCAAGGGAGAGTGCATACTATTACGTCAGTTTCAATATGGACTACATACGGAGCAAAATGAGTGAATCTACACTCTAAAATACGTCTATATACATCAGTGTTTGGAGTATGTACTAGTAGTTCATATTGAAATCTACTAAAGGACATATATTCCAAACAATATGATAATCTCTCTAACCAAGGTAGGGACGAGGAGTAAACGGAGGGAGTACTAGTAAAATTTTCTTCTCGTCCTGTGAGCCACTGCGTGCGTGGGAGAGGGAGCGGGCGTACTAAGCAAGCTTCTCCTCGTTCTGCAAGTTGACGGGACACATCAAAAGTACTCCAGTGTATAGAGCCTTGCCTCTAAGGTAGGCCCCACATGGTTTGCTTCTTTTTTAACATAACGCGTCAAGTCGCAATTTGTTTGTTCACCCGTGGTAGATGATCCTCCCTCCATCTAGTGGACAACCAATACATGTGTCAAGTTACCACGTGGGCTGCCTTTTTGTATAGAAATGAGCTCCACTGTGTACCTGCGCGGGTGTGGTTGGGAAAGAGACGGGAGTACGTGCGCCGTGCATGCACCTTTTCTCTTCGTGCACGTCCCCCACCTACGTGGGTGTGTGTGAGAGATACAAACCTAGACAAATGGCTTGTGCATTCGTGAGTGCTTTTTGTTTTGGGGGGAGGTTGATTTCGTGAATGTATTTGTGGGAATATGTGTTGATGACATCTCAAACAAAATTTTGCATGCAATGTGTGTGAAATGGAGGCCTATCCATATCATATATAGAGGTTCGGACGATCCACGAGAAGAGAGGGAGGGGTCATAGATATTGATAGAGTCGAAGAGAGGATCAAGTGGGTGGGTGCGAGATCGATGAAGAGAGCCATCGAAATTGTGTGTGTGTGTGTGTGTGCAAGTCAAAGATATAGGGTGACTGACCTAGCTACCGGAACGTCAGAGGGCATAGGTCAAGTTTGTGTGTGGCAGGGAGACATGACTAGAGCGCTCGATGTATCGGTGTGTGTGTGTGTGTGTGTGTGTGTGCGTGTGTGTGCGAGGGGGTGGGGGGAGGGGTAGGCAGAGGACTAACTATAGAGGTAGAACGACTCGTATATGTGTTGAGAAGGAGAGACCCAACTATGTCTTGAGGGAGATCGGTCGACGTCCATACATAACTGAAGGACGGGAAATAGGATGGGACAGAGAGAGAGAGAGAGGAGAGAGAGAGGGAGGGAGAGGGGTAGAGTGCTGGATGGGTGATGGAGTTGCTTCTCGAAGATGGTGGGAGAGGCCTACTAGACAAACCGAGGGTGGAACTGCAATATTATCAATAAGAATGGGGATGTGTTTCTGTTTGTGCCTGTGCGTGATAGATCTGTCAGGACACATCCATGGATGATGAAGGGGAACCATGTGTTTGGTAAGCAAACCTAACTAGATCGGTAGATCAATTGTTGTTTGTTGGAGGAAGGGAGAGACACAACTAATGAGGTAGATCGATCGACGCGTGGGAAAAAACGAGTTATAAGGACCTAGCTAGCTATATGTATAGCGGGAGATCGGTCAGTGTACGTCCATTTGTTAGAGGCAAATAAGGCCCGGTGAGATGGATAGACAGAGAGAATGGAGCGAGGAGGTGGTGCGAGAGGCCCAGCTACTAGCTAGATAGGGGAGGAGTGTGTGGTTGTGAGATCAATGAAAAGAGGGGCGAGAGTTTACACGTGTGTGGGACCGTATGAGATACACGAGGCAAGGACATATAAAGGAGGAGATTGAAGGTGCGTGTGTATGTTGTAGGCAGACATCGCTGGAGAGGTTTATCGATCGGTGTGTGTCGGAAAGGAGTTGTGGAGACTGTGGGAGAACGACCTAAAGAAAAAAAATGAATGTGCGCGATGGATAGAATGCTGAGGGAGGGGGGGCGAGGAGGGCGTGTTCATGCACGAGAGAAAGTTAGTGGTAGCTACAAAGGTTAGAGGATTGTGTGGTTGTAAGAGACTAACAAAGATCATAATTTGATATGAAAGTGGATTCATATATTTGAACAAGAGATCATAGTGTTTTAAACATATGCATGCATGAATATAGCAGTGATATGCGTGTTGTGGTTTTGCACATGTTATACATAATGTGATAATGCATGGCGTTTGCAACTCACAGCTGAATGCCGAACAATCTAAACCATACTATACATCGAACAATCTCACATTTTATTTGAATTTGTGATAATGTGTGGCATTTGCAGCTTACAACTAAATATCGAACAATCTAAACAATACTATATATCGAACATTCTCACATTTTATTTGAATTTGTGGTAATGTGTGGTGTTTGCAACTCACATCTAAATACTTGTAGGCGTAGGGGGCGGGGCACCATACATAATGTGATAAACACATTATACATATGAGACATGGTTTAGTTTGTGAAGATCTAGCTAGAGCTTGAAATGTACTATGATTTGAAATCAACATAAAGTGGATTCAAAAAATCGAGTTCGAGTTCATATAGTACACATAGTTCATATGTAACTCGAGACGAATCATGTGGTGTGCTATGAAGATAATACACAAACGATGGTTTAACTTGACAATAATGACGATTGTAGATCTTATTAAAACAGAGAAATGAATTCAAATGCTTTGACTTCACAAAAATCATTATTGTAGATCTTATTCAAATAGAGAAACGAATTCAAATTTAGTTCATATTGAAGCGGTAGTATATATGTTTGGGATGCACTAAAACGTCCATTTGAGTACTAGGTTGCATGCATTATACATGTAGCGAAATATTTTAATTGAACATAACATGAATTCAAAGTTTTGAATGACATTTGTAGTGCGAATTGATTTGGTACAATACACGTTAGGCTTGTCCGGAAATTTCAACCCGCGCCTTGTTAGCCCGAAATATTTAAGATATATCTTTGTCTTGCTGTGCTCCGACAACTCCCTCCATCTCCACCCGCGCCTTGCTATTCCAAAATTACAACGCGCGCGAAAACTCCCACCTCCTGTGAAATCCGACACGCGAAATGCCCGTGATACCCCTGAACCGAAAGAACCGCCTCATATCGGTGGGGGTACTTTCATAACTTACCCCACATTTTGGACAAGCGCGTCCCTAAGCCATGGTTCAACACTCCCATCCCATCCGCCCACCCATTCGTACACCGAGGCCGGGAAAACCCGCGAAGCCCCACACCCTCCTTCGTCCGCCACCCAGTCGGAGCCTCTTCCCCAACGACGTCATCCACAACAACACCTCGACGTCCCTCATCCACCGCACCATATGAGGATTCATCGTCGATCTGGTTGTCCCGCCGGTTTAGCCACCCGTCCTCCACCTCCAAAGAGCTGCCCCGATGTTCCCCTTGTCTTTCGCGCCACCTCCATTCCCACACCACCGTCTTCACCTGCACCACCGGAAGAGCATCATCATCACTATTTCCTCGGATGAAGCTGCAGCCTAATCGGTGCCACCAAAGAGGTTGTACACTAATCATTGCATTTTCTTCTTGATTCAATCTCACGGTGCTGCCAATGCTCGGTCTTGAGCCGACACGACGCGGCCCCATCCACGGCGGCGGCGCCGACCACTTCCTCCACGGCGTCGCTCCCTCGGCGGCGGCCACATCAGTAGGAGCTACCGCTGCTTTAGCTCTCGCTCGCCCTGCTGCTCTGCTCTTGCTCTCGGTCCCCTGCCTGGTCTGCTCTTGCTCACGCTGCTGCTCTCGCTCTTGCTCTTGCTTGTGATGCTGCTCCGATTTAGCTACACTTCAGTCGACTGAATCGACTTTTGGGTCGGTCA
>NC_041390.1:91151566-91154736 GCF_002162155.2 Triticum dicoccoides
GCGGTGGTCGCCGGTGGTGGTGGAGCGGTGGCGTGGGGATCGCCAGATAAAAAGCTCGGCACGGGGGGCCCTACAGGGATGGTCGGGACGGCGGCGGACCGGCGGTGGGGAGTGTTTTCGGGGCAGGCGGGGCGGCGCACCGCCGGTCGCAGGTGGCGGGGGGCGGCTGTTTGGTCGGTGGTGGCTGGCGGCTCAGGGGGGTGGAGGCTGAAGATGAACTGCAGGCCCTTGATTTCGTATCCAACGGCTACAAAATCGACTGACCAGAGATGAAAAAGTCAGTCGACTGACGTGTAGCCTCACCTCTAGTGCGTTCAGTTTCGATAGCAAAATTTAGTTTCGACAGTTAAGTTCAGTTTCCACAGTTAAATTCAGTTTTGACAGTTAAGTTCAAAGATGAGAGGCTGATGTATACATCTAGCACTTTGTGGTTATGTATTTTACATCATCTATTGAAGATTTAACGTTGTCTCTCTTTTCCTGATTCAGCCTCGGCGTCGTACAACTCACTGGAGCTGCTCCAACGAAGAAACCCTCCATCACAGCTAAGCAGTAACTCGGGCTCCATCTCCAGACGCCTACGATCTTCTTCCCCTCCTCCAACAGCCAAGTCAGCTGGAGCATCTTCACCGGTCAACCCAATCATGCTGAGATCGACATGGCTTCGCCAAAGAGGTTGTACACTTGTTGCATATCTTTTTTACTCTACATGTTATATATATTGTCCACTGAGCACATGGAGTAACGGGAAATAAGATCATTTTATCCTACTATATGACAAGCAGTGAGGTACCAGGCAACTTAGCTATCCGTGATGGACTCTCTTGAACGCCATCATTATTTATCTCTGAGCGTTTGAGCTGTGCATTTGTCGATGGCCCTGGGAGTTGAGCTAGTAGGGCATTGGCCTGGGTCCAAAGTAATAGAAGTAGCACAAAAACATTTTTTTAGTGTAGGCTTTTCCTTGCTCAAGCCTGCCTACTGGAATCGCCAGTGCTTGAAAGGAAAAGTGAATGAAAAACATAGGAATTGGAAAGTTTCGTATGGTACTACTTTTCATGAATTTGGTGCAAAGGACTGGATCAAAGGAAAACTGTAGGATTTGTTCCTTTAGTGTCTCCTTGAAAGAAAAACCATAGGAATTTTAATTTCCACTTGTCCTCCTTTTCAAATTCCTATTCATGAAGCACAAGACTAAGAGATAGTAGCATAATAGTATTATAACCGTACATTTTCTTGTGGTTTGACTTAATCTCACCATGCTTCTTTGCATCCTGTGATCTTCCAATTCTTGTGAACCAAACACCTAGATTGGCAGAAATCCTCTGTTTTAAAATTCTCCGTTTTGCACGTGCATTCCTATCCTATTCCTGTCTATTTCCTATCCCTGCATTGTTAGAATCCTCAAATTCAAACAAGCCCTTACACAATTACTCCTATTACAGATATGTGTCAAAGAAAACCTTGTGTGGTTTGTCCTGCTCCTGCGGTGCTGTGTTCCACCCCAGCTCAGCTGCTCCAACGACGGAAGGGTACACCACAGCAGGGATCTGCTCTCTAGACTGTCTTTCGCCGCCTCAGATCTTCTTCCCCGCCGCCGGCAGCCACGACAACTGCATTACCATCATCAACTGAGCAGATGACCTTGAGGACTACACGAGTCCGCAAGAGAGGTCACACTCTTCCGTGTTTGCTTACGTTATGCATCGCTTAATATGATGAAATTCTACTTTATCATCGTGTTCACCTATTAGACTCCGACTCAGGTCCAAACTTATGCTGAAACTTGAGTTTTTAAATGGTTGTGGGGTACATATTGGGGCAACAATCAGTACTATCTGTCTACTATTTGGTTAATCTCGGGTGTCTACTATGAGTTTGATGTTGGGTGCAAACAAACATTAAAGGAGCCATTATCTGTATTTTTTAACTAAAGCTATTATCTTCCTGCTATCATTGGTTTTGGGTCTATCCACAGTTTGCTACCATCACTCTGGGTTTGTGCATGCACTCCTTACATAATCTAACTATGTTTTATTCCTATGCATGTCAGTTATTGTACACAATGGAACTGGACATGTAGAGAAAAAGCGACGAGCCTCGCGTGGCAATAAAATTTCATGCAGACGTCGCTCCATGGTGGGCGCAAAGGCAGCCCCCCCCCCCCACCACCCATTTCAGATCGTAATCAAGAGGAAGATAACTGTTCTGAGGGGGATTCAGAAGCAAAAGACCACTCCTATTTACGCCATGAGGTCTTCGCTCTAACTTGGCATGCTGATGTTGGTTATATCATGCATATGGTGCCTTGAATTGCTTACTTTATACATCAAATACGTCAACTACTTAGTTTAGACATGCTTTGTGTGAATGCCATCTGATTAGTTTATTCATTGTTTATGTGAATTATGCAATGCCATCTTGTTTAGCCAGGCATCATATATGTGAATTTTGCAATGCCATCCTGCTTAGCCAGTCATCTTATATGTGAATTATATCAGGCCATCCTTTTTTTGTTATATATTACATTTGTCAACAATGTTAGTAAATTCAACTACTCTTCGTGTGCATCAGCCATTTGACATGGTGATGGAAAATTCTGGAGTGAAAACAAGGTCTTCAGAGCATACTATGCTATCTGACAAAGCGCATATCTCGTTGGTTACGGATAGCTCCTCAGAAGAGGATTCAGAGACAGATGACCAGTCCTATTCCCCCCCGAGGTGTATGCTCTAATTAACTTGGCAGGGTTATGTTGCTCATATCGTGCATATGGTGTCTTACATTGCGATGTCATTTGATTAGTTTATACATGCTTTGTGTGAATGGCACCTGTTTAGTGTCTAATTACCATACATGTGAATTATGCATTGCCATCTTGTTGCAAGACATTATATATGTGAATAATGCAATGCTATCTTGTTGCAAAGGCATTATATATGTGAATTATGCAATGCCATGCTGTTGAGCCAATCATCATGTATGTGAATTATATCGTGCTATCATTTTTTTGTATTGCGTGTTCCATTTGTCGACAACGTTTGTATATTCAACTACTCTTCCTGTGCATCAGCCATTTGAAGCGGTGATGGAAGTATCTGGAGTGAAAACAAGGTATTCAGAGCAGACAATGCTACCTGCTGAAGCAGACATCTTGCTGGATACAGAGA
>NC_041390.1:91155147-91169912 GCF_002162155.2 Triticum dicoccoides
ACTTGGCAGGGTTATATTACCCATGTCATGCATGTTGTCTTACATTGCTTAGTTTTTACATCATATATGGATTGCCATCTGCTTACTTGCTTACTATATAAATCATATATTTGAATTATATCATGCCATCATGTTTACACACACACATCATCTATCTGAATTATGGCATGGCAAACATTTAATAAAGACATCATATAGTTATATCATCTCATCCTGTTTAGTGTTTACAGTCATCATATTTTGAATTATGTCATTCTATCCGGGAATTATATCATGCTATCATGTTTCCATAGGCGGCATGTATGTGAATTATGGCATGCCAACATATTTAATAAACACATTATATAGTTATATCATGTCATCCTATTTACATAGTCATCATATTTTGAACTATGTCTTTCCATCTTTTTAGTTAGCCATCATAATGTTAAATTGTATCATGCTATCCTGTTTAGTTAGCCATCATATATGTGAAATTGTGTCATACTATCCTGTTTGGTTAGAAAACATAAATGTGAATTATTTCATGCCCTCTTTTATTCCTCACTATCCATTGCACCTGTCTATCATACAATGTCTGTACATTCAATTACTTTTCTTGTTTATCAGCCATTTGAATTGGAGAGGGTGATGACAGTATCTAAGGGAGTAACAACACGGTCTTCAGAAAAGATAGTGCTACCAGTTGATGCAGATAGAACCACGGTTGTACTTGCCCAAGAACCAGCCCCACCACACATAACCCAGACTCTCGCAGATTGTACCCCTACCCAGTTGGACATAGAACCAGCTACACCCCTTCTAACCCCAACCCCAGCAGATAGTAACCCAGTTCCAGTTGACACAACACCTTCTCCACCATAGAGCACCCAAACATGAGCAGTTAGTAAGGGAACTGTGAAGGAAATATACCCTAGAGGAAATAATAAAGTTATTATTTATTTCCTTATTTCATGATAAGTGTCTATTATTCATGCTAGAATTGTATTAACCGGAAACATAATACATGTGTGAATACATACACAAACATAGTGTCACTAGTATGCCTCTACTTGACTAGCTCGTTAATCAAAGATGGTTAAGTTTCCTAACCATAGACATGAGTTGTCATTAGATTAACAGGATCACATAATTAGGAGAATGATGTGATTGACTTGACCCATTCTGTTAGCTTAGCACTTGATCGTTTAGTATGTTGCTATTGCTTTCTTTATGACTTATAAATGTTCCTATGACTATGAGATTATGCAACTACCGTCTACCGGAGGAACACTTTGTGTGCTACCAAACGTCACAACATAACTGGCTGATTAAAAAGGTGCCCTACAGGTGTCTCCGAAGGTACTTGTTGAGTTGGCGTATTTCAAGATTAGGATTTGTCACTCCGATCGTCGGAGAGGTATCTCTGGGCCCACTCGGTAATACACATCACTATAAGCCTTGCAAGCATTGTAACTAATGAGTTAGTTGCGGGATGATATATTACGGAACGAGTAAAGAGACTTGCCGGTAACGAGATTGAACTAGGTATTGAGATACCGACGATCGAATCTCGGGCAAGTAACATACCGATGACAAAGGGAACAACGTATGTTGTTATGCGGTCTGACTGATAAAGATCTTCGTAGAATATGTGGGAGCCAATATGAGCATCCAGGTTCTGCTATTGGTTATTGACCAGAGACGTTTCTAGGTCATGTCTACATAGTTCTCGAACCCGTAGGGTCCGCACGC
Source organism: Triticum dicoccoides (assembly GCF_002162155.2). Lineage (NCBI taxonomy): Eukaryota > Viridiplantae > Streptophyta > Magnoliopsida > Poales > Poaceae > Triticum > Triticum dicoccoides. The sequence continues at coordinate 91,156,882 of NC_041390.1, forward strand.
TTAAAGTTCGGTGACGATCGTATTATGAGTTTTTGTGTTTTGATGTACCGAAAGTAGTTTGGAGTCCCGGTGATCACGAACATGACAAGGAGTCTTGAAATGGTTGAGACATAAAGATCTATATATTGGACGACTATATTTGGATACCGGAATGGTTCCGGGTGAGATCGGGAATATATCGCAGCACCGAGAGGTTATCGGAACCCCCCGGGACGTATATGGGCCTTATTGGGCTTTAGTGGAAAGGAGGGGAAAGGAGCAAGGGAGGTGCCCCCCAAGCCCAATCCGAATTGGGAAGGGGGCCGGTCCGCCTTTCCTTCCTCCCTCCTTCCTCTTCCTTCCCTCTCCTACTCCAAGTTAGAAAGGGGGAATCCTACTCCCGGTGGGAGTAGGACTCCCCATGGCGCGCCCTAGAGAGGGCTGGCCCTCCCCTCCTCCACTCCTTTATATATGAGGGCAGGGGGCACCTCTAGACACACAAGTTGATCTGTTGATCTCTCCCAGCTGTGTGTGGTGCCCCCTCCACCAAAATCCACCTTGATCATATCATAGCGGCGCTTAGGCAAAGCCCTGCATCGGTAGCATCATCATCACCGTCATCACGCCGTCGTGCTGACGAAACTCTCCCGTGAAGCTCTTCTGGATTGGAGTTCGTGGGACGTCATCGAGCTGAGCGTGTGCTGAACTCGGAGGTGCCGTGCGTTTGGTACTTCGATCGGTCGGATCGTGAAGATGTACGACTACATCAAGTGCGTTGTGCTAACGCTTCCGCTTTCGGTCTACGAGGGTACGTGGACACACTCTCCCCTCTCGTTTCTATGCATCACCATGATCCTGCGTGTGCGTAGGAATTTTTTTGAAATTACTACGTTCCCCAATAAACTGCAGTGCTCAAAGCACGAGGACCACCACTCTGAATCCCAACTCAACGCTTAAAGGGGAAGAAGAATTGTTCTCATGTCAGGTTCTGTAGCTATGGTTCATACTCCTTTGCTCTTGCATCACTATATTTACTCAGACCAACTATTTTCAAATTTGAAGGATGGAACTGAAACTCCAATGGCGCAACCGGTATGTTTTAAACATGTTTCTTTAACTGGTTTCCTGTTGTAACTTTCTCTATATTGATTTCAGTTTCAATTGAATAAACAGTTATGTTCTCATGTCATGCACATTACAAGTGTCTCTATAGTTTCCCACACTTATATTCTGTCTATTCTGCTTTGTCTTGAACAAATATTATTTGAAACTGTGTCTATATCTTGATTTGGCAACAAAAACTAGAATGAGATAGACCATATAGTGACCATGGTACATAGATATATGTTTGTTTCATGTTGTTATCATGTGCACTTTACTACTGAACTGATTTACCAAAATGAGTTTCATATACAACATGGTAAACCTGTGACGTGTCTGCTTGTTTCTCTTTTAGAATGCGGACAAAATATTGGAGAACAATACCTCGTTATGCAATGGTGAAGGAAGTAATGCAGATAAGGTTCAAGATAGTGAGACATCCCTGTTGGTCTCCAAGAAAGCTGATAAAACTACCTTGACTATAGTGAGTGAACCCAGAAGTCCTGTCTTGATGTAGTGTTTGAGTTACTGGCCACTACTGCTGGCACAAGCTCTTCGAACTCGCTGCCTGAATTAGTTCGTCTTCTTGAGTCTCAGCTTCAAGTTGAAAGACATTGATCAGATGTGTTGCGACAGGAAGCTGGAGGACTGAGGAAGTCCCTACAGAATTCAGATGCATACTTTCTGGTGCAACAGCAAGCGCTGGAGGATTTAAGTGCCAAACAAGAGAAAGTTAATAAGCTTACTAAGCATCATGACAACATTATGGGTACCCAGGATATTTTTTCTTGAGATCTTCTGAAGTGGTTTCAGTTCTGGTCTTGTTTTGCTGCGGCATTTATTTGCACTGGTCACCAACTTTGACAACCAGTGTATATGATATGCTGCTTTGTTCCCTATATTTGCACTGGTAGTGAACTTTGATGCCCAGTGGATGTAATATGTGTAATAGCCGTGATAGCCTAGCGTAAGTTGCTTGCTTATTTATTTCCTTGTTGTCTTGTTTATTGTTTGGTTGTAGTTAGTGCTGTTCTTTTTCCGCGGTTTGCTAGTGGCCGCAATAACCTATTTTTTTAAACTAGGCCACAATAACCATCGGCTACATATTTACTGTAGTGACACTGGGCCTTCTACGAGCCGTAGAAACAATGGGCCTTCTATGGGGCGTAGAAACAATGGGCCTTCTACAGCCCATATCATCAATGGGCCTTATACGGGCCGTATCAACAATGGGCCTTATACGGGTCGTATGATCGATTGCCCAAACATGGGCCAATAACATACCGCTTTATGGCCGTAAACGGGCTAGAGTTGGAATCCTCCGTTCATGGGCCGACCATAATGGGTCGTCGTTAATCGGTCGTATTTTATGACGCTATGAAAACGGCCCAATGTATTAACGGGCCACAAACGGGCCGACTGTAAGCACGGGCTGAATTTGGCCCACAAGCAGAAAATGACAGTAATGGGCCGTAAGTAACCGAATGTTGGAAATGAGCCCAAGAATAAATGGGCCCTGAGAAGGCCGAAAGATAACATGGGCTGGAAACGGCCCAATGGAATAATGGGCCTTTCATGGGTATAAAGTGATACATTGTTCATTATGGGCCAGTTTTACCACGGGTCGTTAATGGGCCGAGGGTTACTAAGGGCCTCATATGGGCCGAAAGACGTCATGGGCCATACATGGGCCGGAAGTTAAAACAGGCTGGAATTATATTGGACGGCCTAGATGACGCTACTGGGCCTAATTCGGATAGGCCGTAAACGGGCCCTAGGTTAGCGAGCTGTGAATGGGCTATATGCGAACACGCTGTTAACAGGCTTGCCGTGGGCTGGCCCGCCACCTTTTGACCAAGTCAAACGGGCCAGCCTTTTCACAGGAATGGGCCTCTGTTGGGCCATTCCACATGTCGACGTTTCATAGGCGCTTTGGGTCCAATGAGTGGATGCCATCTGTCCCAATGGCGAGCCGACACGTGTTCCCTCCAGGCAATGATGATTTTACACGTGGAAAATCCCCATTGGTCGGGGCTATTAACGGGTTATCGGATCCAAAACCGGACCCGATAGCTTAACGGTGTTCCATTACAGTGGATGCCACGTGTCGGTCACCCTTGACAAAAGCACTTTTGTGACAAGCGATTTATCGTCATGGAAGTGGACACTTCCGTGATGATAATTTTGGTAATGTCATGGAACACTTCTACGACAACACAGGTGATGTCTACTACAGAACCTTCTTCTTGTAGACGTTGTTGGGCCTCCAAGTGCAGAGGTTTGTAGGACAGTAGCAAATTTCCCTCAAGTGGATGACCTAAGGTTTATCAATCTTTAGGAGGCGTAGCATGAAGATAGTCTCTCTCAAACAACCCTGCAACCAAATAGCAAAGAGTCTCTTGTGTCCCCAACACACCCAATACAATGTTAAATTGTATAGGTGCACTAGTTTGGCGAAGAGATGGTGATACAAGTGGTATATGGATGGTAGATAAAGGTTTTTAAAATCTGAAAATATAAAAACAGCAAGGTAACTAATGATAAAAGTGAGCGTAAACGGTATTGCAATGCTAGGAAACAAGGCCTAGGGTTCATACTTTCACTAGTGCAAGTCCTCTCAACAATAATAACATAATTGGATCATATAACTATCCCTCAACATGCAACAAAGAGTCACTCCAAAGTCACTAATAGCAGAGAACAAGCGAAGAGATTATGGTTGGGTACGAAACCACCTCAAAGTTATCCTTTCTGATCGATCTATTCAAGAGTCCATAGTAAAATAACATGAAGCTATTCTTTTCATTCAATCTATCATAGAGTTCGTACTAGAATAACACCTTAAGACACAAATCAACCAAAACCCTAATGTCACCTAGATACTCCAATGTCACCTCAAGTATCCGTGGGTATGATTACACGATATGCATCACACAATCTCAGATTCATCTATTCAAACCAACACAAAGTACTTCAAAGAGTGCCCCAAAGATTCTACTAGAGGGTCAAGACAAAAACGTGTGCCAACCCCTATGCATAGGTTCATGGGCGGAACCCGCAAGTTGATCACCAAAACATACATCAAGTGGATCAATAGAATACCCCATTGTCACCACGGGTATCCCACGCAAGACATACATCAAGTGTTCTCAAATCCTTAAAGACTCAATCCGATAAGATAACTTCAAAGGGAAAACTCAATCCATTACAAGACAGTAGAGGGGGAGAAACATCATAAGATCCAACTATAATAGCAAAGCTCGCGAATCGTACCACCTCAAGAACATGAGAGGGAGAGAGATCAAACACATAGCTACTGGTACATACCCTCAGCCCCGAGGGAGAATGTCGGTGTCAAAACCGGCGGATCTCGGGTAGGGGGTCCCGAACTGTGTGTCTAAGGAGGATGGTAACAAGAGGCGGGGGGACACGATGTTTACCCAGGTTCGGGCCCTCTCGATGGAGATAATACCCTATGTCCTGCTTGATTGATCTTGATGATATGAGTATTACAAGAGTTGATCTACCACGAGATCAAAGCGGCTAAACCCTAGAAGCTAGCCTATGGTATTATTGTTGTTGTCCTACAGACTAAACCCTCCAGTTTATATAGACACCGGAGGGGGCTAGGGTTACACAGAGTCAGTTACAAGGGAGGAGATCCACATATCCGTGTTGCCAAGCTTGCCTTCCACGCCAAGGTGAGTCCCATCCGGACACGGGACAAAGTCTTCAATCTTGTATCTTCATAGTCCAACAGTCCGACCAAAGGATATAGTCCGGCTGTCCGGAGACCCCCTAATCCAGGACTCCCTCAGAGAACTAGTCCCTCCTTGTCATGGAGAGCGCCGGGATGATGTAGATGGCCACCAGAGAGGGATTCGCCCCTCCGGCAGGGTGCCGGAACGGGTCTAGATTGGTTTTCGGTGGCTACAGAGGTTTCTGGCGGCGGAACTCCCGATCTATTGTACTCCTCGAAGTTTTTAGGGTATATGGGTATATATATAGGAGGAAGAAGCACGTCGGTGGATCTCCGGGCTGTCCACGAGACAGGGGGCGTGCCCCCACCCTCATGGGCAGCCCGTGACTCTCCTGGTCCATCTCCGATACTCCGTGGGCTTCTTCTCATCCAAAAATAAGTTCTGTGAAGTTTCAGGTCAATTGGACTCCATTTGATTTTCCTTTTCTGCGATACTCTAAAACAAGGAAAACATAGAAACTGGCACTGGGCTCTGGGTTAATAGGTTAGTCCCAAAAATTATATAAAATAGCATATAAATGTATATAAAACATCCAAGGTTGATAATATATTAGCATGGAACAATCAAAAATTATAGATACGTTGGAGACGTATCAGTATCCCCAAGCTTAATTCTTGCTCGTCCTCGAGTAGGAAAATGATAAAAACAGAATTTTTGATGTGGAATGCTACCTAACATATTTATCCATGTAATCTTCTTTATTGTGGCAAGAATATTCAGATCCATAAGATTCAAGACAAAAGTTTAATATTGACATAAAAATAATAATACTTCAAGCATACTAACAAAGTAATCATGTCTTCTCAAAATAACATGGGCAAAGAAAGCTATCCCTACAAAATCATATAGTCTGGCTATGCTCCATCTTCACCACATAAAGTATTTAAATCATGCACAACCCCGATGACAAGCGAAGCAATTGTTTCGTACTTTCGATGTTCTCAAACTTTTTCAATCTTCACGCAATACATGAGCGTGAGCCATGGACATAGCACTATATGTGGAATAGAATGGTGGTTGTGGAGAAGACAAAAGGGAGAATATAGTATCACATCAACTAGGCGTATCAACGGGCAATGGAGATGCCCATCAATAGATATCAATGTGAGTGAGTAGGGATTGCCATGCAACGGATGCACTAGAGCTATAAGTATATGAAAGCTCAACAAAAGGAACTAAGTGGGTGTGCACCCAACTCGCTTGCTCACGAAGAACTAGGGCATTTTGAGGAAGCCCATCATTGGAATATACAAGCCAAGTTCTATAATGAAAAACTCCCACTAGTATATGAAAGTGATATCATAGGAGACTCTCTATCATGAAGATCATGGTGCTACTTTGAAGCACAAGTGTGGTAAAATGATAGTAGTATTGTCCCCTTTTAATTTCCCTTTTTTGGTGCCTTCCTTTTTTATTTGGCCTTTCTCTCTTTTTTTATTTTTTTGTTGGGGGGGGGGGCTTCTCTTTTTTTATGGCCTTTCTCTTTTTTTGTCCGGAGTCTCATCCCGACTTGTGGGGGAATCATAGTCTCCATCATCCTTTCCTCACTGGGACAATGCTCTAATAATGATGATCATCACACTTTTATTTACTTACAACTCCAAAATTACAATTCGATACTTAGAACAAGATATGACTCTATATGAATGCCTCCGGCGGTGTATCGGGATGTGCAATGAATCAAGAGTGACATGTATGGAAGAATTATGAATGGTGGCTTTGCCACAAATATGATGTCAACTACATGATCATGCAAGCAATATGACAATGATGGAGCGTGTCATAATAAACGGAGCGGTGGAGAGTTGCATGGCAATATATCTCAGAATGGCTATGGAAATGCCATAATAGGTAGGTATGGTGGCTGTTTTGAGGAAGGTATATGGTGGGTTTATGGTACCGGCGAAAGTTGCACGGTACTAGAGAGGCTAGCAATGGTGGAAGGGTGAGAGTGCGTATAATCCATGGACTCAACATTAGTCATAAAGAACTCACATACTTATTGCAAAAGTATATTAGTTATCGAAACAAAGTATTACACGCATGCTCCTAGGGGGATATATTGGTACGAAAAGACCATCGCTCGTCCCCGACCGCCACTCATAAGGAAGACAATCAATAAATAAATCATGCTCTGATTTCTTCACATAACAGTTCACCATATGTGCATGCTACGGGAATCACAAACTTCAACACAAGTATTTCTCAAATTCACAACTACTCAACTAGCATGACTCTAATATCACCATCTCCATATCTCAAAACAATTATCAAGTATCAAACTTCTCTTAGTATTCAGTGCACTTTATATGAAAGTTTTTATTATATCCCTCTTGGATGCCCATCATATTATGACTAGTTTCATAACCCAAGCAAACTACCATGCTGTTCTAAAGGCTCTCAAAATATTATAAGTGAAGCACGAGAGTTCATCTATTTCTATAAAATAAAACCACCCCCGTGCTCTAAAAGGATATAAGTGAAGCACTAGAGCAAATGTCAAATTACTCTGAAAGATATAAGTGAAGATCAATGAGTAGTCGAATAATTATGCAACTATGTGAAGACTCTCTAACATTTAAGAATTTCAGATCTTGGTATTTTATTCAAACAGCAGGCAAAATAAAAGTAAATAAAATGACACTCCAAGGAAAACACATATCATGTGGCGAATAAAAATATAGCTCCAAGTAAAGTTACCAATGAACGAAGACGAAAGAGGGGATGCCTTCCGGGGCATCCCCAAGATTAGGCTCATGGTTGTCCTTGAATATTACCTTGGGGTTCCTTGGGCATCCCCAATCTTAGGCTCTTTCCACTCCTTATTCCATAGTCCATCGAATCTTTACCCAAAACTTGAAAACTTCACAACACAAAACTTAACAGAAAACTCGTAAGCTCCGTTAGCGAAAGAAAACAAAACACCACTTCAAGGTACTGTAATGAACTCATTCTTTATTTATATTGGGGTTAAACCTACTGTATTCCAACTTCTCTATGGTTTATAAACTCTTTTACTAGCTATAGATTCATGAAAATAAGTAAACAACACATGAAAAACAGAATCTGTCAAAAACAGAACAGTCTGTAGTAATCTGTAACTAACGCAAACTTATAGAACCTCAAAAATTCTAAAATAAATTTCTGGACGTGAGTAATTTATCTATTAATCATCTTCAAAAATAATTAACGAAATAGCACTCTCCAATAAAAACTGGCAGCAATTCTCGTGAGCGCTAAAGTTTCTGTTTTTTACAGCAAGATCAACAAGACTTTCCCCAAGTCTTCCCAACGGTTCTACTTGGAAAAAACACTAATTAAAAGCATAAAACAACATCTAAACAGAGGATAGATGAATTATTTATTACTAAACAAGAACAAAAATCAAGGAACTAAAATAAAATTGGGTTGCCTCCCAACAAGCGCTATCGTTTAACGCCCCTAGCTAGGCATGATGATTTCAATGATGCTCACATAAAGTATGAGAATTGAAACATAAAGAGAGCATCATGAAGAACGTGAATAGCACATTTAAGTCTAACCCACTTCCTGCATAGGGATTTTGTGAGCAAACAATTTATGGGAACGATAATCAACTAGCATAGGAAGGCAAAACAAGCATAACTTTAAAACTTTAAGCACATAGAGAGGAAACTTGATATTAGTGCAATTCCTACAAGCATATGTTCCTCCCTCATAATAATTTTCAGTAGCATCATGAATAAATTCAACAATATAACCATCACATAAAGCATTGTTATCACGATCTACAAGCATAGAAAATTTACTATTCTCCACATAAGCAAAAATTCTTCTCAATCGGAATAGTGGGAGTACCATAAGAGACTCGAATACTATAAATTGTTTCCACATTAAAAGAGTAATGTTCAGAAAAAGGGTAATCATAATCATGAGAAGTTTTATAAATATAATCATCACTACTTTTTGTAGCATAAGTATCATCACAATAATCATCATAAGTAGCAACTTTGTTCTCAGCATAATCGATTGAAACCTCTTCCATGATAGTGGAATCATTACTAAATAAAGTCATGACCTCTCCAAATCCACTTTCATAATTATCACAATAAGATTCAACACCCTCCAAATAATGGGATCATTACTTCCTAAAGTTGACACTCTTCCAAACCCACTTTCATCAATATAATCATCATAAGTAGGAGGCATGCTATCACCATAACAAATTTGCATATCAAAACTTTGGAAGGCTACAAATATTATCTTCATTAAACATAGAATCCCCAAGCTTGGGACAAACATTAATTGCAGCAAATATATTCTCAAAAACATCATCTTCATCAAACATAGCATCCCCAAGCTTGGGCCTTTTCATATCATAAGCATAATCACTCTCATCATTAATAATATGGATATCACCAATAGTATAGCAATTATCATATTCTGCCAAGCAGGTGCCAAAAAGATTTTCATGATCATAAGAAGTATCATTATCTTCCCAATCATAAGCATCACAACAAGCAATAGGCATAACGAGATCATCATCAAGTGCATCATATTCCACAATTATTTTTCATTCATTTTCATGAGGCACAACAATAATAGGAGCAACATTATTTGGGAGAGATATCTTTTTACCTCTCTTCCTTTTTCTTTTCTTCTTCTTCACCACATCATGTGTGGGTTCAATCCTCTTGTTGGAGCTCCTTATTAATGAGATTGGTTGAATAGAAGGCTCCTCCTCATTACCTGATTCATCATAAGAAATAATAGGAGGATATCGGGAAGTCTCTTCCCTTTCATTAGTATTCTCTTAATCGTATATTTGTTTTCTTGTCTTTATGTGATTGGCAATATAAGGATTTTCAATGCAATTCACCGCACAATACATATAAATTTCCTCTAGATCAAAATCAAGAAGTTTATAACGGGAAAATTCTAGAAGATGCTTAGTTATACGTTTCATTTCTTCGTAACCCATAAGCAAACTAAGTTCATTATAATGTGCAAGGGAAATCAAGTCATCACAATTTTTTGACACAATTAGATCATAAAACAATTTGCATCGGATAGTTAAATGACCCCGTTCATTGCAAAGTTCACAAGTACGGCTAAGAAAAATTGAATTTTCAGCAGACATCTTGCCTTTCTTGCAACAATTTAGTTTCTATATGCTTATGCCTCTTGCAATATCTATCTTCCCTGTTTGGTGTGTACTTGCAAACCCAATGCAATCCACAAAAATCGACATGCTTATAAGAGATATTTTCATCATGACTAGTGCAATCATCATTAGTACTATGGATACTCAAGGAGTTCATTCTAACAACATTGCAATCATGCTCATCATTCAAAGATTTAGTACCAAACATTTTAATGCATTCTTATTCTAACACTTTGGCACAATTTTCCTTCCCATCATACTCATGAAAGATATTAAAAAGATGAAAAGTATGAGGTAAACACAATTCCATTTTTGTAGTTTTTTTTATAAACTAAACTAGTGCTAAAATAAGAAACAAAAATATTAAATTGCAAGATCTAAAGATATACCTTCAAGCACTCACCTCCCCAGCAACGGCGCCAGGAAAGAGCTTGATGTCTACTACAAAACCTTCTTCTTGTAGACATTGTTGGGCCTCCAAGTGTAGAGGTTTGTAGGACAGTAGCAAATTTCCCTCAAATGGATGACCTAAGGTTTATCAATCCGTAGGAGGCATAGGATGAAGATGGTCTCTCTCAAGCAACCCTGCAACCAAATAACAAAGAGTCTCTTGTGTCCCCAACACACCCAATACAATGGTAAATTGTATAGGTGCACTACTTCAGTGAAGAGATGGTGATACAAGTGGTATATGGATGGTAGATAAAGGTTTTTAAAATCTGAAAATATAAAAACAGCAAGGTAACTAATGATAAAAGTGAGCGTAAACGGTATTGCAATGCTAGGAAACAAGGCCTAGGGTTCATACTTCCACTAGTGCAAGTCCTCTCAACAATAATAACATAATTGGATCATATAACTATACCTCAACATGCAACTAAGAGTCGCTCCAAAGTCACTAATAGCGGAGAACAAACGAAGAGATTATGGTAGGATACGAAACCACCTCAAAGTTATCCTTTCTGATCGATCTATTCAAGAGTCCATAGTAAAATAACATGAAGCTATTCTTTCCATTCAATCTATCATAGAGTTCGTACTAGAATAACACCTTAAGACACAAATCAACCATAACCCTAATGTCACCTAGATACTCCAATGTCACCTCAAGTATCCGTGGGTATGATTATACGATATGCATCACACAATCTTAGATTCATCTATTCAATCCAACACAAATTACTTCAAAGAGTGCCCCAAAGATTCTACCGGAGAGTCAAGACAAAAACGTGTGCCAACCCCTATGCATAGGTTCATGGGCGGAACCCGCAAGTTGATCACCAAAACATACATCAAGGGAATCAATAGAATATCTCATTGTCACCACGGGTATCCCACGCAAGACATACATCAAGTGTTCTCAAATCCTTAAAGACTCAATCCGAAAAGATAACTTCAAAGGGAAAACTCAATCCATTACAAGAGAGTAGAGGGGGAGAAACATCATAAGATCCAACTATAATAGCAAAGCTCGCGATACATCAAGATCGTACCACCTCAAGAACACGAGAGAGATCAAACACATAGCTACTGGTACATACCCTCAGCCCCGAGGGAGAACTACTCCCTCCTCGTCATGGAGAGTGCCGAGATGATGTAGATGGCCACCGGAGAGGGATTCCCCCCTCCGGCAGGGTGCCGGAACGGGTCTAGATAGGTTATCGGTGGCTACGGAGGCTTCTGGCGGCGGAACTCCCGATCTATTGTGCTCCTCGAAGTTTTTAGGGTATATGGGTATATATAGGAGGAAGAAGCACGTCGGTGGATCTCTGGGCTGTCCACGAGGCAAGGGGGCACGCCCAGGGGGGTGGGCGCCCCCCCCTCGTGGCCAGCCCGGGACTCTCCTGGTCCATATCCGATACTCTGTGGGCTTCTTCTGGTCCAAAAATAAGTTCCGTGAAGTTTCAGGTCAATTGGACTCTGTTTGATTTTCCTTTTCTGTGATACTCTAAAACAAGGAAAAAACAGAAACTGGCACTGGGCTCTGGGTTAATAGGTTAGTCCCAAAAGTCATATAAAATAGCATATAAATGCATATAAAACATCCAAGGTTGATAATATAATAGCATGGAACAATGAAAAATTATAGATACGTTGGCGACGTATCAACAGGTATGACTATCTTGATTATGTCATAAAATTGTCATGGATGTACATGCATGACAGAAAATGTGACCTACTGTGACAAACACGTGTCATCACAAAAGTGTATTTTTTTGTAGTGGCGCCATCCGGTGCGCAGGCTGACCGAGAGGCGTGCAAGTTGTCCTCGAATGTGCAGGCTCACGGGGAAGCGTGCGAGCTGTACGCCGCGCAGGCTCACTCGTGTAACATCCCAAATTTTCAATTTGGAATGTTATAGATTAGGTCATCATTGCATATCATATTTTATTTGCTTTTGGCCTGATCCAGAAATTCTACGCAACTCAAGGACCCACGGAGAGAGTTGGGGATTTCGTTATTTTCATATTTGGGTTTTTCTCAAATTTTGAAAATAGGATCACTGATTTTATTTATTTTATCTTCAATTATTTCTATAATAAAAATATGAGAGAGGGAATAAAATGACTTTCCCAAAATAAAGAAATATTGAAGGTTTAATGAAAAAAATCAAGTAAGATTTTATTTCGGAGTTATCTCGCTATTTTATTTGAATTTAGGAAAATAGCATGTTTTCCAAAACTGCATTTTAGGGCCAAGAAAATGTTCATCTTGTCCTAAATATTTTATTTAGATGGTGAAAATTTGTTTTGGCATTTTTAGATTTTTATTTTTTCTAGGATTGTTTCTGTTCAGCGGGGTTAATTTAAAAAAAAGGCTCCCGCGCGCCCGACTGGGCCGAAGCCCAGCCGAGCCAGGCCGACCCTCCCGCGCCACCGTCTCCCGCACCGGAGTCCCGATCGCCGCCGCCGCCCGAGTCCGGGAGGAGCACGCCTCCCGAGGCGCCCCCTCCCCCAAGCCAGGACGCCCCCTCCTTAAATAGCCGCCGCCGCCACCCCACCCCGCCGCCTCGACTCGCCTCGCCCCGCCGCCGCAGCCGCCTCGCC
>NC_041390.1:91170250-91176796 GCF_002162155.2 Triticum dicoccoides
GCCACCGCCTGCCGTGCCGACGCCGCCTCACCCCGCCACCGCCCGAAGCCCCGCCGGAGACGCTGGACTTCGCCGGAGCCCCGACGAGGTAGCCGCCCGCCGCCGCCCCGGTTTTCTAAGAAAAACCAATTGGGGTTTTTAAAACCCTAGGTTTTTTTATTAGATTGGTTTTATCGGTTCCTTTTTTTAGCGAGCATTCGCTGGTTCGTTCGTTCTAACGAGCGCGTTCACCGTTTAGTTGCAGTTAACGAAGATTTGTTCGTTAATTTGTTCGTCAGTTTTTATTTTTCTCGGATTTTTTTCCGCATTATCTGATCGCGATTTCTGATCCGATTTTTGTTTTAGTTTATCTTTTCGCTGGTTTATCGGAATCAGGCAATTCAAGCACCTGGAGTTTCATCTCGAAACACTCTTTCCATTTAACCAACTCAAACAACTTTTTGTTTGTGTAAAATTTGACTTAGATCCAAATTAGTAAACGAAGCTTGTTTCTTTCACCATTTGACTTACGTTGCTTCATTTGATTTGATTCTTTTTGCAAACCAGAGTTCTTAAGTTGAACTTTCTTGTTAGATCTCTTATTTGAGTTTTACCCGTGCATTAGATGAGTACTTATTGTATGCTTGTTTGTTTGCGATAGAGTACCCGGAGTGCGCCGCTTGCTACTTTGAATCTCTAGGTTTCACGGATCATTGGCAAGGCAAGTAATACTTCGATCGTACCTCTTTACTACCCAGTTTTTATTGCATTAGATCAATCCTCAAACAATTGCATGATTAGGATCTGATTAATATGTGGGTTTTGAGAAGTAGATGAGGTAGTACCTATTACCTGTTTTAGTATAAAACCCTTGGGAGTTACTTCTACGTTTGCTTGTTATGCCATGCTATGCTAGTAGACGTGGATTGGGTGAGTGTATCCATGACAGATGTGAGATTGTTAATTAATGGTTTATTTAAGGTGGCAACTTTAATACACATATGGGTGGATTGAGGCACCTGGGTATTCCAGCGATTGCCTATTTTTCTTTATGGACCGGCACCCAGGCTCAAAGGGATCATGAGATTTTTCATACTAGAAACTTCCGTGTGCAGCCACAAGCTACTATGGGCTCTAGCATAGTTGACTAAGTCGTGCGAACTCTTACAGTGGTAGACTACCAGATGTAGGGGATGTAGGTTGGTACTGTCTACCCGATCGTAAGGTGCTAGCGCTTCTGAAAGACTATGTCTCGGTCATCCGTTTCTCAAACATCAGGTAGTGCGAGAATCCCAACGGAGGAGATCGAGTCTTGTGGGGAAAAGTGCGCAAACCTTTGCAGAGTGTATAAACTAATCATGGTTAGCCGTGTCCCCGGTTATGGACTTCTTGAGTATCTAGTACTTGGATTATCATGTGAATCTCATCATGTTACTTTAAATTAATATTGTTGGGTTTTAATGTTAATGCTTAATTGGGATTGAGAGGATGTCTATCTTCTCAATGTTCAACAACCACCATGATAGTTAAATAAAAATTTATTCCTTTGCGGTAGGGAAAAATTGGCTTTATGCAAAAAACTATAACCATAGAGCTTTCCACCAGCCATATATGCATGTAGTATAGCTTTATTCTTTCATTACTCTCTATGTGTTACTTTGCCAGCATATTCCATGTGCTGACCCGTTTTTGGGCTGCAACGTTCATGTTGCAGACTTTTAGACGACGAGTAAGGTGCCTTTAGGTCGTGGTTGTATATTCAGTGAGGCCGTTGGAGTTGATAAACTCACTTATCTTCCAAGCCTTCCGCTGTTATCGTTATTAGATGGCCTTAAACCATATTTATTGTAATAAGTTCTCTTTTGAGACATTCGATGTAATAAGTGTGTGATTGCTACTCTGTTATAAATCCTTCAAGTACTGTGCGTGTCAGCATTACTGATCCAGGGATGACACTAAAGCACAGAGATCCGACTGTTTGAGGTCTAGTCGCTACAAGATGGTATCAGAGCACACGCTGACTGTAGGACACGACCACTAAGCTAAAGCCCTAGATCACTACTCCCTCTTCTCATTTCTGACTCCTCATCTTTTCTGCTCTTCTTAGGATGGCGGATGCAAGGAACAAGTTCACGCAACCGGACGAAGATACACCCTTAGGTCGTCACTTGAAGTAAGTCACTAGATACCTGAACATCGGAGTACCAAGCTTCACCGAAACCTACAACGCTAGTTTACCTCAAGAGGAGCGCTGGATGATTCAAGGTCAAGTTCCAGGAAGGACGTTCATGCCCGTCACTGAGCCCATAGAGTTTTCCTTTGATGCACCAACCTGGAGTCTAAGAAAGAGCATGGCAGCCCACATCACTATGGGACGCATTGGAGAAGTCTACCACAAGGATCTCAAGGATACTATCTACCAGATTTGTGGGCGCTGAGATGAGCAATGGGAGATGATCAACACCAGGAAGGATAGATCAATTGCAGCTTTCATCCAGGAGTTAAACCAGCACATCCGACGCCAGGAGAACCAGATGTGTGCAGGCATGATAGACCTGAAGAAGGCCATGACCAAGATCACAGAGCTAGAAGAAGAACTCAAGTCTACACGCGATGGATATGAGGAGGAAATAGCAACACTCGTGGAGAAGAACGAAGATCTGAAGAAGAAGCTAAAAGTATTCATGGGATTTCTCGCGACTGGAGGAGAAGACGAAGATTGCACTTGTCCAAAGAACTACATCATCATCGACGACACCGACTCAGACCCAGACGATAGCGATGATGACTATGTTGATGAAGCTGGAGCAGATATCATGGAGTCTTCATCGGAGCAGTTTTTCTTGTCGACCACCATAACAGTAGTTGTATTCCCCCATGTATCTAGTATAGCCCGAGCACTTTTGTAACGATAAATAGACCGTTGTATGCTTTGTTTGATTTGAATGAAGTGATTTTGTTTGCATTTGCTTCATGTGCATATGGGTAGTGTTTTCTCTCTAGACCTCATTCTATTCTATATTCTCATCTTTTCTAAACCCCAGATGCCTCCGAGACGTGACAATGGATTTGCTTTCCCATCGGAGCTCACTCAGTTAATCCAGCAGTAGAATACCTTGATGCAGTTGCTAGTCCAGAATCAGAATCAAGGAAACAACTAGAACCACAACCCACCACCGCCACCACCTGTTGATCACTTAACCCATTTTCTTAGGCTGAATCCACCGGTGTTCTCCAATAGCACCGAGCCTATAGTAGCAGATGATTGGCTCCGCAAGATTGTAAGGGAGTTAACCACTACAGGATGTACTGATGCTGAGAAGGTGCGCTTTGCCGCATATCAGTTGGATGGACCAGCAGCATCATGATGGGAGAATTACACTGTCACCTACCCTATAGCCACGGTGACATGGGACCAATTTCAGCAGGCTTTCCGTACAAGCCATGTTTCAACAGGAGCTATAGCCATGAAGAAGCGTGAGTTTTGCAACTTGCGCCAAGAAGGATGGACATTTGGCCAGTATGTGGATGACTTTAGTAAGCTAGCACGTTATGCCCCAGATGACATTGCTATGGATGCAGCTAAGCAGGAGAAGTTTCTGGAAGGATTGAATGATGAGTTGAGCATGCAATTGATGGTAGCAAGCTTCAACAACTACCAGTAGTTGGTAGATCGCGCTCTTATGATTGAAGGGAAGCAGCAGCAGATTGAAAACCGCAAGAGGAAGTATGGACAAGGGAAGTACAATTCTGGAGCTCATCAGAAGCCACGTTTTACCCCTAAACCGGGAGGACATTTTCAGCATACCCATGGAGGAGGTAGCTCGCACAATCATAATGGCCCCAAGAATGGTAATGGGAACGGAGGAAGCAATGGCCAGAGCCGTACCAACCCATCAACACCAGCCAAGAGAGACCTGGGCCAAGTCACTTGCTATAAGTGCCAGAAGACTGGACATTACGCCAATGAATGTCCTGAAGCCCAGAATGGAAATGGCAATGTAAGCTCTGGGAAGAAGCCGAACCCTTTCAATAGGGGACAGGTGAACCACGTTAACTTGGAGGAGGTTGAAGCTCAGCCAGATGTAGTAATAGGTAAGTTTTTGGTTAAGTCATTTACTGCACTCGTCCTTTTTGATACTGTTGCATCGCATTCATACATCTCAAGGGGATTTGTGGATAAGTATAAACTGCCAACCCAAGCCCTTAGGTCACCCATGTTAGTAACCTCACTTGAAGCAAAGTATATGGCTAGTCTATGGTGTGATCGGTTACCATTAAGGATTGGTAACTATGTATTTCCCTCGGACCTAATAGTATTGGAATCTCAAGGATTGGATGTGATATTATGCATGGATTGGTTATCGAAGTATGGAGGGAACATTAAATGCGCCAGTAAGTCAATTTTGCTTACGACGCCAGAAGGAAGAAGGATCAAGTATGTATCCCCGCATGTGCCGAAGAGGACTCAAGTAAATTCCTTATCAGGAGTTGTGCAGGAGGAAGTACCAGTGGTGAAGGATTTCCCTGACGTATTTCTAGAGGAGTTGCCAGGCATGCCACCGGATAGAAATATTGAGTTTTTGATTGAGCTTTTGCCAGGCACAGGGCCCATATCTAAGAGACCATACAGGATGCCCGCAAAAGATTTGGAGGAGATTAAGAAACAGATTAAAGAATTACTGGATAAAGGATATATTCGCCCAAGTTCTTCGCCTTGGGGATCGCCAGTACTTCTAGTGGAGAAGAAGGATGGATCGTTAAGGATGGTTGTTTATTATCGAGGATTGAATGAAGTAACAATCAAGAACAAGTACCCACTGCCGATGATCAATGATTTGTTTGATCGATTGCAAGGAGCTAAGGTATTTTCCAAGATCGATCTGCGATCAGGATACCATCAGTTGAAAATTTGAGAGAAGGATATACCTAAGACGACTTTTACCACCAGGTATGGGCTATACGAGTATACCGTTATGTCATTTGGTCTGACTAACGCACCTGCATATTTCATGAACATGATGAACAAGGTGTTTATGGAGTTTTTGGATAAGTTCGTCGTGGTGTTCATTGATGATATTTTGGTCTACTCAAAGAATGAAGAGGAGCATAAGGAGCATTTGCGTTTGGTACTTGAGAAGCTTAGAGAACATCAGTTATATGCCAAGTTCAGCAAATGTGAGTTTTGGTTGAAGGAAGTTGGATTCCTCGGACATGTTATATCTGGAGAAGGTATAGCAGTAGATCCCACCAAGGTTGTCACTGTGACAAATTTGGAAGCACCAACAACAGTTGGAGAGATCTGGAGTTTTCTTGGACTTGCAGGATACTACTGGAGATTTATAGAGAATTTATCAAAAATTGTGAAGCCTATGACGGAGTTGTTGAAGAAGGATACCAAGTTCAAATGGACTGAGGAATGTGAGGCCAGTTTCAAGGAGTTGAAGAAACATTTGGTTACATCACCAGTGTTGATTCTGCCAGATCAGAGCAAGGATTATGAGGTGTATTGCGACGCTTCACGTCGAGGACTTGGAGCAGTGCTTATGCAGGAGGGAAGAGTTGTTTCGTATGCTTCACGACAGCTGAAACCTCATGAGTTGAATTATGCCACACATGATTTAGAGTTAGCAGCCGTAGTGCATGCATTGAAGACTTGGAGACATTTTCTCATTGGAAACCATTGTGAAGTATACACGGATCACAAGAGTTTGAAGTATATTTTCATGCAGAAGGAGCTAAATCTCAGGCAAAGGAGATGGTTGGAGCTCATCAAGGATTATGATATGAGATTACATTATCATCCCAGAAAGGCTAATGTAGTAGCCGATGCGCTGAGCCGTAAGAGCCATGTCAACACACTAATGACGGGAGATTTACCGAAGGAGTTAGCCGAAAACCTTCGTGAGCTATGGTTGGAGATAGTTCTGAGAGGCTATGTAGCAGCATTGGAGATTCAGTCTACTTTGATGGATAAGATCAGAGAAGCTCAGAAGACTGACAAGGAGGTTGCCTCTATAAAGGAGAAGATGAGCAAAGGAACACTACAAAAAAAAGACACATCCGTGACATTTTGGGCTGAACGATTTTTTTTCTGTCATACATATGACACTTCTATGACGATAATTGTGACAAAACCCGATATCGTCATAGATGTGGTGGGCTCCTACTTCTATGACAAAAAATCATGACAGAAAATGGGCTTTTCATCCTGAGGGGGCCGGAGACGCAGCTGCATGACATTCTTTGGGCCGTCCATGATGGAAAAAACCGTGGTAGAAGCGAGGGCGAGGAAAATTTTGGGGAGTTCCCGTTTACGGTGGGAGGTCGGGGGCCGAGCGATGCGCGCTTCTCTCGTAAACGTACGCGCATGTGTGCGAGGCGTTGGCTCTAACTGAACCCAAGCGAGGCGTTGGGCTCTAACTGAACCCGAGCGATTGCACTGCAGGCTACGCGTTACTGAACCCGAGCGATCGATCGATGGCTGTTAACTGAACCCGATCGAGCGATTCCTTCGCTACTGCTGCTAACTGAAGCCGATCAATGCTACCTCTGGATGAACAGTGA
>NC_041390.1:91177122-91179803 GCF_002162155.2 Triticum dicoccoides
GGACCCCGATCGATCGAGCCGGTTGGGGCTAGATGAACAGAACCCCGTGGAGGGCTGGATGAACAGGACCACCCCGTGGAGGGCTGGATGAACAGTAGACGGTAGAGGGCAGGATGAACAGTAGCCCATGGAGGGGTGGTTGAACAGGAGCCCGTGGAGAGGGCTGGTTGAACAGTAGCCGGTGGAGTAGCGCGCGGTGGAGGCTGGATGAACAGGAGCCCGTGGAAGAACAGTCACAGGTGGAGGCTGGAGGAGGTCAACGGTGGATGAACAGTAGCTCGTGGAGGCTGGAGGGGGTCGACGGTGGAGATGAACAGTATCCCGTGGAGTCCCGTTTTGCGGTACGCCACACCCCTCCCGATGAACAGGACCCCCGTTTCGACCGTAGCGCTCCAATACAAGTCCGTTTCCTCCGTTTTGCAGTACGCCACACCCCTCCCGATGAATAGGACCCCCGTTTCGACCGTAGGAGGTCCGTTTCCTCCTTTTTTTGGTACGCCAGACCCCTCCCGATCAACAGGACCCCGTTCTGAATGTAGGAGGTCCGTTTCCTCCGTTATGCGGTACGCCAGGCCTCGTTTCCATCGCCTGTTCCATCCAAGCCCTCCCGATGAACACAACCACGCATTTCGTTACGACCCAGCCGGTTGGCTCCCACACGTTCCGTTGCCTCCCGATGAACATGACGCATTCCGTTGCCTCCCCATGAACACGACGCATTCCGTTGCCTCCCCATGAACACGACGACGACGCTTTTTCTCCATTCCGACCCAGCCATGTACACGAGCCCTGGCCATACGTATGCACGAGTAGGCTTCGAGACCCCGCCCGTATGTACACATATGTGGCCCTATTTTCTTTCTTGCACCCTGGCCGCTGTACGTATGTGTACATGCTACGTGCGCGCCTCTACTACGACACGTGCGCGCCTCAACATCGACCAGTATGTACGTACACGTTCGCGACCAGAATGACAATGCTACGTACGCTTCGACTAGGTGGGTCCCGACTGTCAGGCACTTCCTTGCCTGCGAAGATGTAGCTGGTGGGTCCCAACAGTCTGGGGGCGAATCATTTTTTTGCCCAGACGCACTTCCTTGCGTGCGAAGATGTAGCTGGTGGGTCCTAGCAGTCAGGGGGAAATGTTTTTTTCGCGAAATACAGTGGCTCGTCCGGTGGGTCCCAGCTGTTAGGTGGAGGAATCATTATTTTCCGCGTAATAAGGAGGCACTTCCTTGCTGCGGCCGTGGACCCAGCTGTTAGCCTCTCCACGTACAGTCCATGTCCGATGGAAGTTGTTCCTTGACCACGTTGACCATGCCGCGCTGAGAGCACCAGGGCGGTGGACGACGACGAGGCCTCGGAAGGGGACGACACGGAGGCAGGGAATACTCGGTAGTTGTTTCCCACGCGGAGGGGAGTACGACTGTACGAGGGTTTACTGGTTCGTCTGCCGTCGCTGGAGAATAACAACAGGTCTAGGTGAGTAGAGGGATGGCTAGGCCAGCGATGGGAGTACGGTCAGGCGGTGAGGCCTGCGCGGTAGCACAGCCGGCCGCGAGGAGGAGGGAGCAGGCAGTCCCGCCGGCGCTTGTTTGAGCGGCTGGAGCAGGAAGAGCAGAGATTGAAGAAGCACGACGGCCGTTGGATGGACATCCAACAGTCAGTGGTTGTGCGTCAACCTTTTTTTAGGAAAGCCTCAAATCTGTGGAAAACAGCATACAACCCATCTGCCATTATTTCTAATAATTTATAGCCCATTTGCTAATTCTTAAGGTTTTTTTGGAGCCCGTATTCTTTTTGTTAGCATTACAACCCATATTGTGGCAACGGTTAAAAAATTATACGAAATTTTGCATATTTCGGTGCGGTCCAAACTGGTTTTTTAATCCCGAAATTTTGACTCACATTCAAACTGATTTTAAAAATAAATGTATATCAATATAAATTCCAACAAATTCTCCACGCATAAAAATTAATGTAATTTAAAATCTTGAAATGAAAATAAGATATTTGAAACTAATTGCCGGTTTGATGTGTTTTAAAAATGTACAACCCATTTCTCATTACTGATAGGCCATTTTCTCGGCCAGCCGAATGAAAGCTCTCCTCGTCTTGAAAGATTTGCAGCCCAACAGGCCTGACAAAGCGACTTACTTGGCAAATCACAAAATACTGGGCTGTGGCCATGGACCCAGCTGTCAGCCTCTCCACGTACAGTACTCTTCCGATGGAAGTCGTTCCTTGACCATGTTGACCACGCCGCGCGCAGAGCACCACGGCGGTGGACGACGGCGAGGCCTAGGAAGGGGACGAGGCGGCAGTGGAAGCCCGTGCAGAGAGGACTATGAGGGTTCACTGGTTCGGCTACGGTGTGAGGCTGCCGTCGCCGCAAGGCGTGGCCAGCGGTGGGAATAGTAGGTGGCGGTGAGTCCTCTGCGGCAGCACAGCCGGTCGCGGGAATCGTAGGGTCACTGGAGCTGGAGCAAGAAGACCAGAGGTTGAAGAAGCACTACAGCCGTTGGATGGACATCGTAGGGTCACTGGAGCTAGAATTGTTCATATTGACTAAGTTGACAAAGCCCTTCGTCCATGTCCACTTAGTAGGCCCACAAGTCAGCCTCCCGGCAAGGTGGGTCCCAGCTAGCCAGGGGAGTATTCATTTTTTTGTGCGTAATAAG